>NC_090647.1:36445396-36667896 GCF_040937935.1 Hyperolius riggenbachi | reverse complement strand
CTGCAGCCATCCTGTGCCCTCGTAGTCACTCACTGCTGCTCCAGTCCCCCGCCGCCAGCTAGTTTCCTTTTTGCCGACCTCGGAGGTCGGCGGGCCGCATTGTGTATATTTTTACGCATTCCCGCTAGTGCAGGAACACATACATTTTTACGCGTTACTGGTTCAATGCGTAAAAATGTACGCAATGCAGCCCGCCGACCCCGAGGTCGGCAAAAACAAAACTAGCTGGCAGCGGGGGACTGAAGCAGCAGTGAGTGACTGCGAGGGCACAGGATGGCTGCAGGGGGCTGGTAGAAGCCCAGGTAAGTGAAACTCATTTTTTTTTTTTTTGCCTGATAACTCCTTTAAAGAGAACCTGTAACAAAAAAAAGTTCCCCTGGGGGGTACTCACCTCGGGAGGGGGAAGCCTCAGGGTCCCAATGAGGCTTCCCCCTCCCCTGTAGCTGCAGGCAATCCAGCGCTGGCTCCCCCGAAGTGTCCCGGAATCCTCCTTCGACAAGCCTGACAAGCGCTGATTTATTTACGTTTCCTGGCTCCAGCGGGGGCGCTGTTACGACTCTCCACACGGAAATAGGAGGAAATAGCCGATCTCCGTCGGGTCCACTCTACTGCGCAGGCACAGGAGACTTACTTGCACCTGCGCAGTAGAGCGGCCCGACAGATTTCCGCCTATCTCCGAGGCAGTGAGCCGATACTGCGCCTGCGTTTTCGCCAGGAAGGGAAATATTTACATCCCCCTCTGTTCGGGGAGCTTTATCTCTGCCGCCGTGGGACCGAGGAGGACGGGGGAAGCCTCAATAAGATCTGGAGGCTTCCCCCACCCGAGGTAAGTATCCTCAGGGGAGGTTTTTCTCAATACAGGTTTTCTTTAAAATTAATTTTGACCAAAAAACTATTGAAAGTATCAGTCGGACAGGATGGACAATCTAGGTCAATTGGGAAAGGAGCAGAAGGCGGTAGATTGACAGCCCATTGTGTTGCCCTGCATCTGACAGCGTAATTCTGGAATCTATTGAAAATCGATGTAGCTGTGTGTGGTAGGAATTGTGGAAACCTTTCAGAAAAGAATCAATTGTTTCGGAGCATTGGGTGGAAATCTTTATGTGTATGGCCAGCTTCATAGCTACATGTTGAGCAGAGCTGCTTTCTCCATTTGACTTCAGAGGCAACCACAACAGTTTGTACAATTCACCCCCCTCCTCTGCAGACTGAACAAGTCGCATGGATGAACACACAGGGCAGGCGAAGGGTTAAACCTATTCAACTGTGCAGTGTAGGAGCTGGGACTGGCACATTCCATCCCCGTTCACAAATAGGGGAGGAGGGGGGTGACGCTTCCTGTGTCCCAGGCAGGAGGGGAGAGAGCAGCATGCTCACATTGCAGCAGTCGGGGCTGCTTTGTGCGGACTGAGCCCAGGAGGGCTGCCTTTGCCCCCTCTGCGGCTCTTACTGAGGGCACCTGGAAGTTTGGCAGAGCCAGTCCTCCCCCCTCTGGCAGGACAGTGGTGCACACACATTCCTGGGCTCTATAGAGCTCTGATACCCAGACTGCAGGAGAGACTTGAAGGGTAAGCAGTTGTGTTCAGTGTTCTTTGTATTTGTTAATATGAAAACAATGCAAACTTTGTACCTGGCCTGCAGAATGTCCTCTCCTCTGATTCCTGCACGCCTGGCATGTGTCTTTCCTGCGGAATGTCTCGCTGCTGCTTCAATGAAACTTTTTTCAGAACTTCGGAGCAATCCATTTCATCTATGCATTGATTCCAAGCCCCCTCTTTCTTGTGCGGACCCTGCAGGGCCCGATCAAGTTGCAGTTCCACTCCTTCCTTCCTTGGCTGCTCTTGTACCTTCTTTACAGACATTTTTACTAGCTTTACTACACTTTAGCTTCGTTCTGGTTCAGCCTCCGCTAGTTCCAGTTCCTGTACTTCAAAAGTCAAATTAGAAACACAGTGAAAAAGTTTTGTTTTTGTTTCTGTAATAAAACAAACCTGTGTCACGCAAACATCCACCGTTGCTACTAGCAACAGAGGTTTTCAACTGCAGTGAGTAGGTTTGGTCGCAGCGGGGGTCAGAGATCTACTTTCGGTCAAGTTTGTGTCAGTGGGATAGTAGGAGAGAGAAAGAGGCTTAGAAAGAAAATTATAGTAGTGTCTTTAATTCATTCCTTGACCCCTGTTGTCCACTGTGGGTTGGGGATGCTACATATGCTGCAATCTACAGTTCACCCGCTGTGATGTAGGAGGGGAGGCAGGTATGACATCATAGAAGTTTGAAAAAACAAGTTCACATCTGTTAAAATTTTCCTTACAGTTAATGGGTTGGCAGTGCTGCCGGGTATTGCTTACCGCCTCTTGTTTGTGTTAGAAAGTTGAGCTATGGTATGTTTTTTCCTTTTTGAAACGTTTTTTTCTTTCTATCCATCTTTGCTGGAGTCTTTACTTCTTTGCGGTTTGTTGTCATCTTGCTAATCTCCATGTTACATCTGTGGGAATTTGGTGGAAGGAATCCAGCAGTGAAGAAAGATGCTGTGCCAGGGTCTTAGGTGATACAAATTCATGGATGTCTCTTGTTTTGACAGCGGATGAGGCCTAATGTCACGTTGTATATTGCACTAGATCCTTAGCTTTAGGAGGGTAGGCTCGCCCTGTGGGTACTGAACAGTGTTACAAGGTAATATAGTAAATAAATAGGGCTGTAAGGCCCAGGTTTCAGAATCCTAACTTTTTGAAGCTCTGCTGTAGTTCTTGTGGAACTTAAAGCTCTAGCACATACATGTCAAACTCCGGTACCTGGTCCAATTCTGGCCCTCAAAGCCATTACATTTGTCCCGCAAGTTGTTTCCCCTCTTTGCATTATGTTTGGCCCGCTCTAGACCACCAGGAAACTATATTGCAGGTAAAGCGCTAGAAGCTAGAACACCACGGAAACGATACGGGGGGAAAGCACTAAACACTATGGATCTGTATAGGGGAGGATGGGAGCCACTAGACACCAGGGAACTGTATAGGGGAGGGAGTAGGACCACTAGACACCAGGGAACTGTATAGGGGAGGGAGAAGGGCTATTATACACCAGGGAACTTTATAAGGGAGGGAGTTGGCCACTAGACATCGAGGTTGGCCCACTACTTGGTCCCGGTGTTCAATTTCGTCCCACTTTGTATTTGACTTAGACATTCCTGTTCTAGCAGGACTTTAATAACATCTAGGCAGCTATTGTGGAATTACAAGTTTGTACACCTGACTTGGAATTGAATTTCGTGTCCTCATCTGATAGGTATTCCGGTGCTAGTTTGCTTTAGGGGACCCAGCAGGAAACCTCATCGGGAACAGTCCTCCAGTGACAGTACCCTCTACAGCACAAAGCGTTGTGATTGGCCAAACAGTGGGGGCGTAGTTTACTATAATCCATCTGTGTTTCAGGTCCTGCCCCATAGAGCCACATTAATCCATGCCATGCACTTATGATGACCAACCAGTCTGTTTGCATGTTGTATTAGTGTGGCTCTGTACAGTTAATAAGCTGAGACATCATTGCATTCCGGTGGTTCCGAAGGTGTGTTTTGCTTTCAGGGACAATTTGCATGTTCAGCAGTGATGCATCATGAGAGACATCATATGCTCACTACAACCTGAATAATCACAAATACCTTCTGTTTTAAAGGCCATTGATCTTAAGCAATCCAGTGGGGATGCCCGTGCTTCTGCCTGGCACCAAGCGGAGGAGTCAGCGGCGGTAGCAGAACCGGGGGGCATGTTAGTTTTTACGTGATGGCGATAGGACGCTGTCCATTCTCATAAGCTATGACTGCATCCATAGACCAGGGGTTTTGCGGAGTTCCGTCCTGGAAAAATGCAACAGGTTTCTACTACGCATTCCGGGTGTCAAAACGTGGCAAATGGATTCTATTTTTAACAATTGTATCCCCTTCTTGCGTTTAGCAGTGGTGCAGAAGACGTACTGAACAGGTACGTTTTCTGCTCAAATGGGAACCAAACCTAAAGGGAACCGGAGGAGAGAGTGGATATGGAAGCTGCCATATATACATTTCCTTTTAAACAATACGGCTTGGGACCCACTAGCAGCTCTTTTCTAAGCGTTTGTGACTTGAAAAGCTCTTCTTAATGTAATGCTATGGGGAGATTTCATAACGTTCCTTAAAGGACACCCGAACTGAAATGTGACATAATGAGATAGACATGTGTATGTACAGTGCCTAGCACACAAGTAACTATGCTGTGTTCCTTTTTTATTTCTCTGCCTGAAAGAGTTAAATATCAGGTATGCAGGTGGCTGACTCAGTCCTGACTCAGACAGGAAGTGACTACAGCGTGACCCTCACTGATAAGAAATTCCAACTATAAAACACTTTCCTAACAGAAAATGGCTTCTGAGAGCAAGAAAGAGGTAAAAAAGGGGAATATCTTATTAGTGAGGGTCACACTGTAGTCACTTCCTGTCTGAGTCAGGACTGAGTCAGCCACTTGCATACCTAATATTTAACTCTTTCAGGCAGAGAAAGAAAAAAAGGAACACAACATAGATATTTGTGTGCTAGGCACTGTACATACACATGTCTATCTCATCATGTCACATGTCAGTTCGGGTGTCTTTTCAGTGGGATCACACACACAGCATTACATTAACAAGAGCTTTTTACATCACAAGCACTTAGAAAAGGCTTTAGAAAAGTGCTGCTATTGGGTTTCAGGCCTACCAGTTGCCTGGAATCCTGCTGATCTCTTTGGCTGTAGTAGCGTCTGAATCGCACACGTGAAACAAACATGTAGCTAATCCAGTCAGACTTCAGTCAGAAACACCTGATTTGCAAGCTTTTTCTTTGTGTGTGGCTAAGAGTATTAGAAGCAGAGGATCAGCAGGACAGCCAGGCAATCTGCATTGTTTAAAAGGAAATAAAAAAAATGTCAGCCTCCATATACCTCTCATCTCAGGTTCCCTTTAAAGTACGCCTTGCACGATACATTCTTCTAATAAGACATTAAAATAAATCCATGTCAGTTTAACTTCTTTCCTTGCCCTGTACAAAAAAAAAATCACTACAAAATCTGGGCCCTGGATACATGAAAGAAATGCTGCAGCTGCGTAGCAATCCCCGCATTCTCAGATCCACAGGTTCTAATAATCTAGTCATACCCAGAGTCCACTTAGAAACTTTTGGTCCCAGAGCCTTCTGTCATGCTGCCCCTACGTTTTGGAACTCCTTACCTCAACAGATCAGGACAGCTCCATCCCCTGGACGTGTTTAAATCCAGACTGAAAACCCACCTGTTCAGTTTGGCATTTGCAGAAATATAACTTGTTGTGTGAATACTTCATCCTACTACCAATTACTGAATCTGAGAGAGCCTAAGCGCTTTGAGTCCTATGGGAGAAAAGCGCCATAGAAATGTTATTGTATTGTATAAAAAAAAGGGCTAACAGAATGTGTTTTTACAGCCTCTTCATGTTTACAATAAATCCATCAGGGCAGATTTCACAGGCTCTTTCTGTACAGTGTACTGATAAGAAAGCTCTTCCGCTTTACAGTTAACTCTTTCTGCTGACATAGTGGGTGACACGCAGCAATGCAAGCTGGGAATCTTATCTTGTGTATAGTAATGACTTGACATGAAAGATGGCAGAGAGACTCACAACAAAAGCCCGTTATGGGGAAATAAGTAACAGCGGACTCCCATTACAGTGTTTCCTGTATGTAGCAGAACTCCTAGACAGGCTTGTGATTTGCTGATCATGGTCATGTGTTGTGTCAGAAACTGCTTTCAGCAAATGGCGTTTTACAACACTTTATCACCTGACCCGACCAAACAGATCACATGCTTCCCCATAAGTTCAGCTACACACCAGCAGCACCAAGATGAAGATACTGTAATACACTGTTCCCATCGCTCCACCAGGGCGGCTCCCCTCCGTGAATCCCTCCACTGGCTTCCTATCCAGTCCAGAATCAAATTCAAGATACTGTGTCTGACCTACAAATCTGTCCACAAAACTTGTCCAACCTACATTTCCGATCTTACTCAGAGGTACACACCTAGCCGCTCACTCCGCTCCTCCAATGAACTTCACCTAACCGCCCCCCCGCATCACCCAGTCCCATGCACGCCTCCAGGACTTCTCAAGAGCTGCTCCAACACTATGGAACTCCCTACCTCCACCCATTAGGGCAGCCCCCTCCTTCAACATATTTAAGAAAGCCCTCAAAACTCACCTTTTCACTCTGGCCTACTACCCCTCACAAGTGCTTTAAACCTACAGCTGAACTCTGGTCCCCTACCGTTCGTGTCCTTACCTCTCCCTCTAGATTGTAAGCCTTTGGGCAGGGTCCTCCTCCTTTTGTGTCCTACCTGATCATGCACCTCCATTACTGTGCACCCATGCTATGCACTTGAGTGAACCTAACTTGCCTAATCTCCATGCTCCCCTCCAGTGACTGACTAAGCATTACCTTGTACTCATACTGTGCTGTGTGATCTGGTTTTCTTGTATTCCTGTATTGTCATATTGCTGTATGCCACCCCTAAATATTGTCTGTAACCTAAATTAATGTTCAGCGCTGCGTAATATGTTGGCGCTTTATAAATACAATAAATAAATACAGCACAGTCCCCTGGCACCGGCGGGGATCGCCTGCTGACGGACACGTGCTTGCTGGTTGTTGGTTGAGCAACCGGTCAGAAAAACAAACTTGAGCTTCATACAAGCAAATAAAAAATCATTCAAAACGACCAATGAACAACTCCTTGTTCAGATGTCGTTGGAAATTTTTTATTTAAATAAAAATAACAATAATATAGATTAAAAAAAAAACAATCGCTGCAGCAAGCTGCTGGTGGGAAGAAAAGGAAGCAAGATTAATTTGGCTGCTAAGTTGTATGGCCATGCAGCAAACTGTTATAGCTGCAGTATGTTGAATTGTAAAAAATGGCCTGGTCACTGGGGGGTGTGAAAGCCCGTGGTCCTCAACTGGTTAAACCACTAACAGGGTGGATGAATTCTGCAGATAATTGTTCTTTGTCAGCAGTATGTACAAAGCTAGAAACAATTTTTAAACGGTGTGTCCCTGAAGTCTGAAGCACCTTCCCCTACATCCTGAATCGTTTAACAACCAGATCATGTGGCATTTCATTTGCCGCCTTCTGCTTTCGTTCACATTGCGTGGATATCTTTAGTGGTGGATTGTAGAACGATCTTTTCACACGATGCTAGCAGTGTGAATGCAAATTTAAAGTACACCTGAGATGGGGACTTAAAGGGAAGGTGCGAGAGGGTGAAGGTGCACAGAACGCTCCAAACCATGTGAGTCCGATTGCGACGCAGAAGATGCCGACCTGGCGAGGTCAGCATCTGCAACGGAGGGGACCCCGAGCCACCGGCTGGGAGCGGTGCGAGGGACAGATGGGCTGCCAGGGCCGGAGGAAGCCCCAGGTAAGTATATCTGATTTATTTTTTTTTAACACCTCGCACCTTCCCTTTAAGAAAAAAATATACATATCTGGGGCTTCCTCCAGACCCCACCACGCTTATCGCTCTCACCCTATCCTCCTCCGCCTCCTCGTTTTTCTGCAACTGGCCCCAGAAAGTCCTTCAGTTCGGAGCCAACTGTGCATGCTCGGACGCATGTGCCGGGGGCAGAGCAGGCACAGTTGGCCACGCCTCTGCAGGCGCAGAATAATCCCGGCGATGGGAGCGAGATGGTGGAGTGCACATGGCCGGACTGCGCCGACTGGCCCCGACTGGATCATTTTCTGGGGCCAGTTGCGGAGGACAGCAAGGGAGCGATAAGCCTGGAGAGGGCTGAAGGAAGCCCCAGATATGTATATTTTTTTCTTAAGTCCCCATATCAGGTACACGTTAAAGAGAATGTGTATTGTTAAAATCGCACAAAAGTAAACATACCAGTGCGTTAGGGGACATCTCCTATTACCCTCTGACACAATTTCGCCGCTCCTCGCCGCATTAAAAGTGGTTAAAAGTAGTTTTAAAAAGTTTGTTTATAAACAAACAAAATGGCCACCAAAACAGGAAGTAGGTTGATGTACAGCATGTCCACACATAGAAAATACATCCATACACAAGCAGGCTGTATACAGCATTCCTTTTGAATCTCAAGAGATCATTTGTGTGTTTCTTTCCCCCTGTTCTCATGCACTGAAGTTTCAGGCTGCTCATTTCTTCCTGCAAACAGCTTTGCCCTTGTCTGTAATTCTTCACTATGTGAAAGCCCAGCCAGCTCAGAGGACGATTTATCCAGCTTGTAAAAGATAAGAGAGAAGAGAGAAGCTGCTCTAATCCTAAATAACACACAGGCAGTGTGCAGAGAGGGGCCTGGAAGGGGGAGTTCATAGCAGAACCACAACACTGAAGAACTTGGCAGCCTTCCAGACACAGGCCGACAAGTCTGACGGGAAAGATAAGCTGATTTATTACAGAGATAGTGATAGTAGAAAGTGCTGCAGTAAGCCAGAGCACATTAGAATAGCTTTTGGAACTTGTAGGTTGATAAAAAACAGGATGCAATTTTTGTTACGGAGTCTCTTTAAGGCTCATACACACGTGGGAAAACAATCATCCAAAATGACTGATGAATGACTCATCATTTAGATATCGAAGGGGGGGGGACGACGACAAATGACGGTTTAGACGACCGATCTACAATTGATTCTTGCACACAACAGTCATGACAGATCAGTTCTGCAGATAATCGAGCTGTGAACAATTTTTAAACAATCTGTCTGTGAAGTCTACGACTCTTCGCATATATCCACCGTTGTTTAAAGGACAACTGTAGTAGGAGGGATATGCAGGCTGCCATATTTATTTCCTTTAAAACATTACCAGATGCCTGGTGGATTGCTAGTCTCTTGGCTGTAGTAGTGTCTGAATCACACACCTGAAATAAGCATGCAGCCCATTCAGTCAGAACATCTGCTGCATGCTTGTTCAGGGTCTAAGGCTAAAAGTATTAGAGGCAGAGGATCAGCAGGACAGCCAGGCAACTAGTATTGCTTAAAAGGAAGTAAATATGGCAGCCTCCATATCCCTCTCGCTACAGTTGTCCTTTAACGATCCAATCATTTTACTGTATTGTTCATAGTCTTAATTTCATTGACCTGCGCGGATATCTTGAAATGTAGGTCGTGCAACGATTGTTCATCGATTGCTGTAAGCAATCTATCTTTCTGTGTGTTTGTAGGTTTAGACAGGATTCAGACCAAGCCTACCTAGCAGCCTCTGATCCGTTGCTGATTTTTATCACTTACAGATGCATGTAGGATAGATCTGCACTGAAACAGCAGAGGGAGCCAAAGTGAAAGTTAATGTTCATGAACAGAGGAAAAAAAATATGCCTTAATGTTTTTTTTTCATAACACTTACGGATATTTTAAGTTTTTTTTTTTTTTTAACGTTTAAAAGTTCTGTAACGGTTGCTGTTGGTAGCAAGTCTCTGCTGTTAAGTACATAACGTTTTGTTAATTTTTGTTTTTTTTTTCTTTTTAGGGGCTTATCACACACAGGAATGTTCCCATACTCTCCTCTGAATCCTCACCTCTCCTAGCAAAAGCCCCTTGTCTGGCTGTTTTTCTCCCATGTGAAATCAACACTCGAGAGACTGGAGAAGAAGAAAAAAAATCAGAGAGATTGTTTTTACAAGATTTTTTTTTTTTTTTTTTGGGAAGGGGGGGAAATGTGTAATTGTGGAGTACAACAAGGCCATGTCACTGGAGGGTCCTGCTACAAGGAAATGCCTTTGACTTGCTGATTGGTGGGGGATGGCTCCTTCTGAGAGCTGGGGCTGAGCTGGAACTCATCAGGGTTAAAGTGTCGTCAAGGAAACTTTGCATAAACTTTTTTCTTTTTTTTTTCCCCTTTGCTTGTGATTTTTATCTCACGGATGGAAACCCAACAGGAACTAAACCGGATTTAATTTCACTTAACGATCACGATGAAGATTTGCCTGGGTCTTTTTTTCCTTCTTCGGGACAGTTCTGAAAACTTTTTTATGAAATGAAAGGATGTTGGCGAGGATCCCCTTGTTTAACTGCTTTGCGGATTTAGACTTTGAATGTATCTTAATTTATTCTTGAAAGACTCTGTCTCGCGGCGTGTACAACCGTCGTCCTTGGCTGATCGGGGGGCTGCCTTCTGGGACTCTTTCAAACCATGGCTGAGAAGGATCCCGAGAGGAAAGTTCGGATTTACAGGAGTGTGTCGTTTAAGAAACTGGGGAGCTGGAATGCAAAGCCTTTCGCTGAGGAGGGAGGCACGGATCTGCCCGGGAAGGGAGATGTCACCCAGCCCACTTGTCAAAAAACACATCGTCCCCCTGCCAGATCACTGAGCTTAACTCGGAAGGTGTCCAAGATCTCTGCAGCCGGCAAAGACCAGAATATCTCGTCAGTCCAGCAGATCTCTCAGCGCTTCTTGTCTCACTCCAGGGACGATGGAGCTCAGAGCGACGATGAGAACTTGAGAAGAGCTGACTTTCTGAAAAAGGGGTACGCTACTGGGTCTGGCGAGAGCACCATCCCTGGGGAGACTTCTAACCCTGAGCAGCTAAAACAAGACCCAACCGGCTGTGATGGATTTTCCCTGGCACTGCCAGGTAAGTCCCGTGATTATCTTAACCCGAGGGAGAGTCAGTACTCAGGGATCTCTGTAGAAGAAGAAGAAGAAGTGAACTCGTATTGTAGTTTTCTGCAGCAGCCTGATAGCAGAGAACTGCTTGTGGTTGAGGGATCGAACTGGCCTAGTGTTACTGAGATGAGGAAGTTGTTCGGAGAAAGCACAAGGAAGCCGCCCTCCAGGGCTTCTTCCCTGCCTGATTCCGAGGAACCCAAACCCCCGGGACAGCCGGGGACTTACGTAGAAGCTGCAGAGTCTCAGAGATCCTGCTCCATGGAAGCTGGCAGCAGCAAAAGCTTTAACCATTACACCAAAGACCATCTCTCCAGCACTTTGCACTGGTCCAAAAACTTGTCCGGAAGGACAGAAAACACCTGTTGTCGAGCAGGGACAGAAAGCAGAATCGACCGACCTACCATATGTATGGACACGAAAGATCACTCGTTATTAAACACTTGTCCCAAATCTCAGCCTCCTCCCCCTCCTCCGAGAAGTTGTATCCCGTTTGGTCTGAGAGCACACACACTTTCATCTGGTCTACCTAAACAAGAGGCAAGACAGCAATCAGATAGTTTACATTCCTGGCATAGTTCAGGCAAACCACAGACAGCCCCCTCTCATGTCAGACTCAAAGACAGCTTGAGTGAAGACCAGCTGCATAGGAACACCTTATCTCCACCTGATGACAGTCCTGTTTCTAAGGTCAGGTCACAGGAAGTTTCCTCAGGTAGTGAAGAGGACAGTGATTTTGATATCCTCAGGGATGGCCTCAGAAAACAGACTAACAGAAAGAAAAAGAGAGACATTGCAGCATATGCCACTACTGTAGATTCTAGCAACAGCAGAGGGCGATCGGTCGAGAGTGACCTTGGCCTTTGTCCTATCTCACTGGACTTTCCAAGAGAGAGACATGATTCTTGGCCCACAACTTCCAACAGTAGTACAAATCCTGTTGCCAGATCAGATATATGTTCTACAGAGCACAATGTGTCACATGTCCCGACCAATCCATGTCACGAAACTCCTAAACAGCTTTTCAGAAATGCCCCTGAATCCTTAATGCCAGCAAATTCCGGTCAGTTGGCAGGGGCGATAGCTATACCTAGCATGTCCCGAGTTACAAAAGTTAACATTCCTCCCTTTTTGCCCAGCCCTTGTGGCTCCAGAAGCAGCAGCAGATATTCAAGCACTGAAACCCTCAAAGATGATGACCACTTTAGCTCTTTTTACTCTGGTCAGGCCCGTAGCTTCCAAGGAACATCTGGCATTCACAGATCACCAAGCTGTGGGCAGCACGAGAGTTTGTCAAGGCAGTTGGTACGTCCCAAGTCAAAAGGGTCTTCTAGCATTTCAAAACCGAAAAATGAAATAGTTACAGATAGTTCTCTGGATGGTTTTAGTACTGATAGCACAGAAGATAAGAAGTCAATGTCAAACCCAGATATAACATTAGACACTCTTAGCCTGCTGAACTTTTTGAAATCCGATATTGCGGACTTGAAACTAAAAAATAGGGGACAAGGTAGCAGTGACAAGGATGCGGCATGGGCTAGGCTCGACACCAATCAGAGTGCTAGTGGGACTCAAAATATGGCCACCAGAGGTAGGTCAAGGGTGCAGGACAAGTTGCAACAGGGAGGCCGTCCTACTTTGAAAGACTTAACTGCGACATTGCGTCGTACAAAGTCCTTTACATATTCTGATAAGTTAGCTTCCAAAAGACTTAATACTCATGGGTCTATGAAGCAGAGTTCTTCCGAACTGATGTTGGCTAGTATGTCAGAGAGTGACGTCATGCTTTCAGAGAGGGAGGATGGAAATAATGTCAAAAGAAGTGATACAGAACGAGATCTTTACATTCAGGAAGCAAGGCAGGTGTTTGAGAAAATAAAGCAGATTGGGTCACAGGATGACTATAGCTTCGATCAGGAGGTTGCAGAACATTTGAAAAGTGAAAAAACGTGTAATGAGGGGCAGATAGCTGTTGGTGACAACAGTCAGGCTAAAACTTTGAATAGTGCCACATCTGAAGAAACTAGTTCACATAGTAAAATTTTAGACTATGACTTACCTGGCCATGAGTCCAGTATGACCGATGAAGGGATTGTTACTGAAGTTGATACTGCACCTTGTGCTTCGTACCGAGATCTTGGTCAAACCCTTACCGTTTGGAAGTCCACCGGAAACTCTCAAGAACAAATTGAATATCTTCATGCGCATAATGGGGATGCCCCGTTGTTTTCACCCACTGATAATTCAGAGAGTGATATATGTTCTGACGTCATGACCAATAAAGTGAGCGCACAAGGACCTCTAGATGCCCCTCCAACCCCCGGGACCATTAGACGAAGAAGGAAATTTCCCTCTCTTGGTAATGGCGGAACAGACTCGAGCAGTGGGAGCAATGGCGAGTCTGGAAGCGAAGCTTATAGATCTTTGAGTGATCCAATGCCCCATCGGCGATATTCAATCACTGATGATCCCGCACAGTTTTCCATGGACAGCAACCTTCTTGGGTCATTAAACTCCAAATCTGGGATCTCAGATTCTTCAGCCTCTGCCCTTTCTGAATGTACAGGTAGTGCTGCCAGCGTGCTTTCTTTCAGTAGCGATGGAGTTAAAGATTACAACATGGTCATTCAGAATATCGTCAGCCAACCTGGAGCTCTTGACAAAGTCATTGACGAAAAGGGAAATGGTAAAACCATCAAGAAAAAATCATTTAGCGATCCAAGTCGCCGAGGAGAATTGACTACCCCTGGTCTAGAAGACTCTAATGAGCCTTCAAAAGAGCCTGAACAATCTATACCAGCTTCAAGTAGTGAGCCAATATTATCTGAGCAAAGAGAGGAATTAGAAGAACTTGAGGAGGTGGAAGAGGAGGTTGGAAGGTTGCCTATGGAAGCAGAGGAAAATGGGATAGAGGGGGCACAAAGTTTGAGCTTTGACCCCAACCTTGTCAATGTGTTATCCCCAAGAATGGTTCGACGCAGTTTTAAAAAGCGTACCAACAGAACTGGTAGTCAAGATGGTAATAAAGAAGGTGAGGAACCTACAGACCTGGTAACAGTTTCTGGTAAACATAGACTAGCCAACAAGCATGTACGTCATACAAGTGAACCAGCTACCTTTATACCTATCTCTCCTCCTGAATGTAAAGTGTTAAGCCATGCTCCCTTGCCACACTCTGAGTCTACAAAGCGGCCCCTTAAACATTATCCGGTTTTGATTAGTCCCGTCATGGAGGATACATCCAAGCTACCATCACCTGCCTTGGGTGACTGTAATACTCTTAGCCCTGTGGATTTGCCTAGAACTGCATCAAGTACTCCAACTACTACAGAACCAAGATTACTGAAGCTTCCCAAGTCTCAAGACGAGACCACCATCAGGAGCAAGCCCTATGTGGTGAGTGCTACAATATTTTTGCTTGTTTGTTTAGATATAAACTGATGCTTGTGTACAATTCTTGTATGTTTTGGTTGGTTTTGATGTTGGGTTTTGGTGTTTTGTGAAACAGGACTGTTTACTTTGAAGGCTCTAAATTGGAGACTCTTAATTGCCGTTGAGATAAAGTGAAGAGCATGGATGCTTCTAGAGCCATTGGGTCTGATATGGCAAGGTTCTCCCAAGCTAGAGGACATAGCTGAATCCTGCATAGCTGACCTGAATTTATTAAAAACGTTGTACTGTTAGTGGGTAAACGTTTGTAACCCTCAACTCTGGTGGTATTGGACCACAGTATAAGATTTGCCATAGGTTACTGATACTACAGTTGCAATGTTATGCACATGTCCCCCCATCATTACGGGTACATGCGCGGAGCTTGAAATTGCCATTCCAGCTGCTAAAGTCGCGGTGCCCGGACCACTGCCAAACACTGCAGCCAAAAAGACTCATACAAGATCAAAAGGGGCCCATATGTGACACTCAGTGGCCTATTGCACACCAAACTGTGTCATCCCTGCTTTGATAGCGTTATAATAGATTGTGGGAGGGAATAGTTTTCAGCCCCTTGGGGGCTCATGCCAGACTGCGGGTGGGTAGTTCTTAGCATTCCAAGGATTATGCTAGATTTTGGGAGGAGAGTGGGTAGGCATGATTTTAAAGGAGTTGGATAGTACTTAGAACCCGGGGGGATTGGGATTTTGTCAGGTGTTGTGTAATTTGTAGCATCTTATGGGAGGCCTTGCTGGTGAGAAGTCATATTATTTGGAATGTGTGGGGAGGTAATGGAACTGGCACCAGCGGAAGTTGTACTTTATATTCAGGGGGGGTAGCATGTTGCCCCAGGGTAACTTTTTTTTTTTTAAGTGGAATGAAAAGTAGTTTGCAAACAAAGCTTGATTTGAGTTGTTGGCAAGGACGGGGGGGGGGGGGGGGGGCACAGTTCTTTGCATTGGTGGGACTGAGTTAGGTTTAGGATATTGAAAGCAACACTTATCAGCAAAAGAAAAAAAATTGAGCGGTAGGAAAGGGCACTAGAATCTCACAGCACTGTTACAGACAGTTTATCTGGGAGAACCTTATATGGATAGCACTTATGCTAATTCAATAACCATTTAGCTACCCTTGTTGTGCTGTGAGCTGGCAAGGCCTGCAGAAGTCTGCCTCTTAAAGGGAACTTGAAGCAAGAGGTATATGGAGGCCGCCATATTTATTTCCTTTTCAACCAAACCATTTGCCTGTCAGCCCTGCTCTTTGGCATGCTCATCAAAAGTCCATGGCTACAAGGAGGCAGAGGCTGAGGATCAGCAGGACAGCCAGGCAACTGGTATTGCTTAAAATTGAATAAATATGTCAGCCTCCATATCCCTCTCACCTCGGGTTCCCTTTAATATGAATGATTAATAATAAATCCAGGCCATGTTTGCACAAAAAGACTTACCGTATGTTGTTCAGCTACGGAGAACCTTAGTTAATCAGGGCCTATTTATTCATGTCGGTAAAAGCTGTTCTAGATTTTCCTCTGTTGTGATAAAGGCACGCAAGGAGAAATAATTGTTAGCTCTTGGGGTTTCTCTGTTGTGTTTGTCAAATAAACAGGACTAGCTAGATGAGGTCCTGCTTATTGCCTCCAAAGGCCTCCAACAAGCCTGTACCCTCACTTGGTGCCAGTGTCTATCCAGGAAATGGCACAGCTTCCTTTGCTGCAGGGGTGAGCTGGAAATCCGAGCAATATTCAGATTTTCGTTCAGTAGGAATTCAGATTTGCAAAGTTATAATGTGCCACCAGTTAAAGTGAACTAAGTGCCACTTTTTTGTTTCCTTGCTTTTAATGCTAGGTACACAGGATACAATTTTCTGACACAATACAATTTTCTGGCAGATTTACCTGCAAGATAGATTTTTTTTTTTAACTTGTCCGATGTGAATTTGGAACGATTTTCCGATCGATTTCCATCGAAGTGAACGCTCCCCTTCTAGCTGCCCATTATTTATCCAGGGGAAGGTGTGAAGATGGCATCTGTGACTTCTATAAACACTTTTGAAGCACAGTGTCCTATCTCTCCACCCCTACTGCTAATGGAAGCTTTTGTTTGCTTTCTGGCAATGTGTGCTGTAAAATAATTACTTTGGGTCTTATCTGCCTGAAATTTCTGTGGTGGGGCGTGCCTCAGGAATTGGGGTATAAAATCTCTGCTAAACCTTTTAAATGTGAAAAGAAGATGCAAAATTAAATTATTTTTTTTAAACAAAGAGCCACATTATTGGCACGCATGTTTAAGGTGCTATTGAGATGCCCTGGATGCAAAAAAAAATGTGCTTGGTTCACTTTAACTGGCAGTTTCGGAACCTGCTTGGGCCTTGCAAGTTTCCAGTTCAGTTCTTACACATTCCTTTCACAACAAAATGTGTATGTTTTGAATGTCATGCTCATCACTTCTTGTTGTTTTGTAGAATAGCTTCAAGGATATCCTTAGGATGAGTAAAATGAGTGTTTTCCTGGTTATAGCCATTATTGCAATTAATCTTTCAGTGCAGTTTTTTATCTTGCTCACAATATATCATACTTTGAAAGATTGCTGAAAGTACCATTTGTGCTACTAAAGGCTGTATAGCATGGAGTGAGTGTTTAAATGGATCCTTCATACTGTGGTTTACTTACCTCCCCTGCTCTGTCAACAACAAAGAGGCAGAGAGCGGCTATTATTATTGTTAAAGCTAACACAGTTCTGCAAATAATCTGTCTCACAAGTTATCCCAAGACTAGTCCGAATCATTGAATCTGCCCGCTGCGTAGAGAGTTTAAGACCTTGGCAAACTTTTTGTTTGTTTGTGTTTTCTTATGATCTAGTGGCTCCTGCCCCTCCCACTACATGAGCGATATACATTTTGCTGACTGTTGCTGCAGTGACAGTGCAGCTTTCCTCAGCAGAATCCGGAGAGCCTGCTGTCAAAGCCACGCCTCCAACACTGGCTACTCCACCCCCTTCTATTATAACTGGGATGGGAGAGGGGCGGGGTGGCTGGCTGATTACTCCTTCCCTCTTCCTGATTGGGAGAGGTGGTGAGTGGAAGCTTGGCCCCTCCTCATCAGTCACATTCTGTACCCAGGGCCGGCCCGCCCATGAGGCGGGGTGAAACCTTTGCCTCAGGTGGCACTTCTGGGGGGGGGCGGCACCCGCCCCGTGGGTGTGGGGGGTGCCCAAGCTGGAGGGGATAGCGGGCAGGAAGGGGGTATTGGGCCTAGCGGCGGGAAGGGGGGTCGGACCCCCCCTCCCTCGCATGGGTCCCCCGTCCTCCGCTCCCCTCCTGCTTTAAAGAGTTACGTCGCTGGCTACATTGTAAGAGGCAACGGGCGGGGATCACTCACCTCTACCTCGTTCCAGCGTGTGCTCCACTGACGTCACTTCCTGCTACGCCGCAGGAAGTGTCGTCAGTGGAGCGCACGCTTAACGAGGAAGAGGTGAGTGATTCTGCCCGTTGCCTCTTACAATGCAGCCAGCGACGTAACTCTTTAAAACAGGAGGGGAGCGGAGGACGGGGGACCCAGGCGAGGGAGGGGGGGTCTGACCCCCCCTCCCCGCCGCTAGGCCCAATACCCCCTTCCTGCCCGCTATCCCCACCAGCTCGGGCGGCCCCCCCACACCCATAGCTTGGGGGGGCGATTTCTTTGAAGATTGCCTCAGGCGGCAAAAAGTCTAGGGCCGGGCCTGTCTGTACCAGGAACTAAACAAAGCTGCATCTGTCATGTGACCGCTGCTGTTTCCAAGAAATGAAAGTGTTTCTGAATGTTTTTAGAAACTTGCACTTATTTTTCTCATATATTATTTTTTTGCCTTAACCTCCCTGGCGGTATATTAAAAACCGCCAGGGGGCAGCGCTGTCGGTTTTTTTTTTTTTTTTTTTAATCATGTAGGGCTCGCTACATGATAGCCGCTGCTCAGCGGCATCCCCCCAGCCCCTCTGATCGCTTCCGGCGATAGGCGATCAGGAAATTCCTGGAGGGCTTCCCCCGTCGCCATGGCGACGGGGCGGGATGACGCCACCGACGTCATGGACGTCGTGACGTCTAAGGGAGTCCCGATCCACCCCTTAGTGCTGCCTGGCACTGATAGGCCAGGCAGCGCAGCGGTCTAGGGGAGGGGGGGCTGTATGGCGGCGCGGATAGCGGCGATCGAGTGCGGGGCGGCGGCGATCGGTGTGCTGGCGCAGCTGGCAAAGTGCTAGCTGCGTCCAGCAAAAAAAAATTGCGCAAATCGGCCCAGCAGGGCCTGAGAAAACCTCCTGCGCGGCTTACCCCGGACTACGTTCGGGGTTACCGCCAAGGAGGTTAAAGGAGTGATCCAAACTATTAAAAAAAGTAGCTTGGATGTATCCTTTAAAGCGTACCCAAAGCTAAAATTACAGAGTCTGGCATGGCGGGCGGGGGGTCGTTGCAGTGTTGAATACTCATCTGTCCTGACATGCTCCCTACGGTCAGGTGATCACTCAGTCCCCCCTTGGAGATGGGCTATGGCAACCTTTTTCAAATTTGCCGCCAAGGCTCCGGCTTCGGGCTGCCGCCAAGATGCTAATTATGTACTCATTCCTAATCTAAAAATTTGAATGCAGATTGAAGTACATGAATGCAGCTAGCCAAAAAGTATACTTACGTTAATTTTGTACAGCAGGAGACATTGGCAGCGCTTCCAGACAGAGGCTGTACCTGAATTAGCTACCTGCAAAGATGTGCAGAGCTCCAGAATATAGACAAATTTACACAACTAGTAATCAAAACTCACGCTAAATATTCACCAGAGGTGATCATAAACGATTGTTTTGGATGATAACAAAAATCTAGAAATTACACCTTTTATTTTTAAAGGGAATAAAGTTGGCAGCCTTCACTTCCTTCTCCACTTACTGGGTTATTTTATAAACACCATGTGTTGCGCTATAGCGCATAAAAACATCCAAAATGTGAAAGAGCCCGTAAACCACTGCTGTAGCCAGATAAATTCCAAAATGAATTTGTTGGTGTACACAACAAACCAACCTATACAGAATCCATTTTGAGCTACAGTAAGCGCATATAGTATCTTGAAATGCATTGCCTGTACATCTTAGTTGGTTGCTAGGGGCAACAAATACATTTTGGATTTTCTGGAGCGGTGATTGTTGCCATGCCTAAGCCCTGGAATGTAATGCCTGTAGTCCTCCTGGCTGGTAGAGCTTTGTTGTGTTTACAGAAAGTCCAAAATGTGTGCAGGTGCAGCTGATGGTGGTTAGCCTAGCAAGTTGCAACAACCACCCTTAAATGCATACATGTGTACGGTGGTGTTATCTGCAGGGCCGGACTTGTACTCTTTACCGCCCAAGGCCACTGTCACCAGCCGCCCCCCTTCAGTATAGGTAGCGAGATGACCCCTCCCCCCTTTCCGTCCAGTATAGGCAGCCAGACGACCCCTCCCACCTTTCCCTCCAGTATAGGTAGCCAAATGGCTCCCTTAATCCCTCCTTCCCCCCCCCCCCCCCCCCCAGCAGTGTCACTCATTTCTCCACTCGTCTCCAATGGAGAAGCCTCCTCTTCCTTTCCGTCTCCGATGCTGCTCAAGTCCATAGCCATTGGCCACAATGCAAACATCCACAGAGGGCAAGGTGGGTGCTGCACAGGCCACTGGCAGAGTACTGCGGCCAGGTGCTCGCCTCATTTCCCTGCATTGCAACATTTGTAAGCTTGCAAATGCTGCACCAGTTTAGCCTGCTGCTTTGGTGCCCTTGCTCCTGTGGTGCCCTAGGCCATGGCCTAGGAGGCCTTGGCCTAAATCCAGCCCTGGTAATCTGCAGAGAACTATGGCGTGTGTAGTTATCAAAGCACCTACACGACTGGATGTGCAGATTCATAACTAGAGATGGTCAGTGAAATGCTAATAATTTTGGCTTGCTTCCAGGGGCGTAACTCGAGTATGCCTCCATACCGGATATATCAGAACAGTGACAGCGGAGCGTGACACCTTTCCTGTTTCTGGCAGCAGGACAGGTCCTCACTCCTGTCTTCAGTGCAGCTCTGCGATGTATAGCCTGTCTCCTTGCACCTCCCGTCTCTGCATGTCATGTGACAAGCATCGGGAGCAGCAAGCTAACAGGCTATGTGGAGCGCATCTGCACTGAATGGAGGAGTGAGGACCTGCCCTGTCGCTGAAAGCAAGTAAACTATGGTAAAGTGTTGTTGCACAAACATTAAAGAAACCTGACACATTTTTCTGGACAACCTGTTTTCTGCGACACCAAATATTTTTTATTAAAATGCGCACTCTTTATCGCATATGAATGCCGCGTGTCCCAAACGTGCGCGCAAAACCGGTAATGCTTCAAGTAAATGGGAATCAATATAAAAAAAATAAGCCAAATATACTTACCTAAGGAGAGGGAAGGCTCTGGTTCCTATAGAACCTTACTGTTCTCCCCCCGGTCCCTGTTCCAGCGCTGGCTCCCCACCAGCAGTATTCGGACCAATTTGGTCAAATACTGCTCTCTCTCTCTGCCTTCAAGGAAGGCTTCGGGAGCTTGAGTGCTCACGAAGATGGGTCGCTCCATACTGCGCACACGCAAACGCCCTCTCTGTATGGCGCACCCTCTCTGCATGGCGCGCCCTCTATGCAAGTTGCGCAGTATGGAACCGCCTGTCTTTGGGAGGACTTGGCTCCCAAAGACTTCTAAAGTACTCCACAGTGGGGGATTCAAGCGAACAGGAAAGGGAAGGTTCTATAGGACCCAGAGCTTTTCCTCTGCTTAGGTAAGTATCTGGCTTATTATTTTTTTTTTATATCGATTCCCAATTGCTTAAAAATATGAACGTTTCTCTTAGTTATGCCTGTCTGCAGCCGTCCTGATGGTTCAGCTTGTTCTTTTTTGTAATTACAGATGGTATCCACATTTAAAAGGTAAAATATTTGTCCCAGGAGTCCGGCTTTCAAGGAAAACTAATAAGCTGACATTGGCCTCTATGAATAACGCAACACGTTTTCCTATTGTAGAGACTCTCACAAGCTCCCATTTTTCCCTCTTGGAGAGCGGAGGGACACAAGCTTGCCTGTGCCTTCTCAGCCTGCTTGTCAGGAGGAAGGGAGAGCGGAGGGACACGAGCTTGCCTGTGCCTTCTCTGACTGCTTGTCAGAAGGAAGGAGAGCGGAGGGACACGAGCTTGCCTATGCCTTCTCTGCCTGCTTGTCAGGAGGAAGGAGAGCGGAGGGACACAAGCTTGCCTGTGCCTTCTCTGCCTGCTTGTCAGGAGGAAGGAGAGCGGAGGGACACAAGCTTGCCTGTGCCTTCTCTGCCTGCTTGTCGGAAGGAAGGAGAGCGGAGGGACACAAGCTTGCCTGTGCCTTCTCTGCCTGCTTGTCAGGAGGAAGGAGAGCGGAGGGACACGAGCTTGCCTGTGCCTTCTCTGCCTGTTTGTCGGGAGGAAGGAGAGCGGAGGGACACAAGCTTGCCTGTGCCTTCTCTGCCTGCTTGTCAGGAGGAAGGAGAGCGGAGGGACACGAGCTTGCCTGTGCCTTCTCTGCCTGCTTGTCAGGAGGAAGGAGAGCGGAGGGACACAAGCTTGCCTGTTCCTTCTCTGCCTGCTTGTCAGGAGGAAGGAGAGCGGAGGGACACAAGCTTGCATGTGCCTTCTCTGCCTGGTTGTCGGGAGGAAGGAGAGCGGAGGGACACAAGCTTGCCTGTGCCTTCTCTGCCTGCTTGTCAGGAGGAAGGAGAGCGGAGGGACACGAGCTTGCCTGTGCCTTCTCTGCCTGCTTGTCAGGAGGAAGGAGAGCGGAGGGACACAAGCTTGCCTGTGCCTTCTCTGCCTGCTTGTCGGGAGGAAGGAGAGTGGAGGGACTGGGACACAAGCTTGTCTGTGCCTTCTCAGCCTGCTTGTCAGTAGGAAGGAGAGCAGAGGGACACGAGCTTGCCTGTGCCTTCTCTGCCTGCTTGTCGGAAGGAAGGAGAGCGGAGGGACAAAAGCTTGCCTGTGCCTTCTCAGCCTGCTTGTCGGGAGGATGGAGAGCGGAGGGACACGAGCGTGCTTGTGCCTTCTCTGCCTGCTTGTCGGGAGGAAGCAGAACGGAGGGACGCGAGCTTGCCTGTGCCTTCTCTGCCTGCTTGTCGGGAGGAAGGAGAGCGGAGGGACTGGGACACGAGCCGCCTGTGCCTTCTCAGCCTGCTTGTCGGGAGGAAGGAGAGCGGAGATACACGAACCGCCTGTGTCTTCTCAGCCTGCTTGTCGGGAGGAAGGAGAGCGGAGGGACACAAGCTCGCCTATGCCTTCTCTGCCTGCTTGTTGGGAGGAAAGAGAGCGGAGGGACACAAGCTCGCCTGTGCCTTTTCAGCCTACTTGTCAGGAGGAAGAAGAGCGAAGAGATTGGGACACAAGCTTGCCTGTGCCTTCTCTGCCTGCTTGTTGGGAGGAAAGAGAGCGGAAAGATTGGGACACGAGCTTGCCTGTGCCTTTTCAGCCTGCTTGTCAGGAGGAAGGAAGTTTTTCGAGGCTGTTGATAACAAGTTGCTTCCTGCTGTGTGGAGGTGACAGATTAATACCTCTGCTCTTTGCAGGAGACATTGTTGTGAAATGCAATTCTGAGTAATTTATTGACAGTCCCCTGAGCTGACAGCTTAAAGGGAGATTCTGCATTTTTTCGCCTTCGGTTAAAAATTCCAAGCAGCTTCCTGTGAGCTCAGATGTTTTACGGATTCACAATGAGCCACACAAGTATATATTTTTTTGAAATCTTCTTACAATACCTACTTTAAAATAGTTTTTTTTTGCTTTTTAAAGTTTATTTCTGGTAATGTTTTGGTTTGAACCAGTGTGGTACAATTTTTTTTAAAATGATTGCAGAAGATTAAAAACTATCACAATAACCGTTCTGAAAGTCCACATTTGGGCCTGATATTTAAAGGCATTCAAAGGGTACCTGAAGTGACGGTAAGGTGCCCAGTTTACCTACCTGGGGCTTCTTCCAGCGGACTGTGGTCGGTGGTCTGTCAAGGAGGGGGGCTGTGTCTGTAGCTGAGAAGGCTTTGTCTATCAATGAGGGAGATGGTGTCTGCTGCTGAGGTGATGTTGAGGGTCTCTGTTATGACAAAATGGAGAAACTTTACAAAAAATTTAGTTTGATCACATCATACATTCATTTGCATCAGCTGCCCTTATTTTAGTTTAGAGTCATAATTTCAATAATTTTTTATTTCTGATCTTGACTTTTTTTGTGCTGGTAAGTTTGTGCTGGTATTAGAAGTGACCAGTGTTCGGACTGGAGCACGATTTCAGTGCTTGCCATAGGCTGTATTTTTCCTGCATCCGCCATTGGCACAGTGTGCTCAGATTTCAGTGCTCGCCATAGGGTGTATTTTTCCTGCATCCGCCATTGGCACAGTGTGCTCAGATTTCAGTGCTTGCCATAGGCTGTATTTTTCCTGCATCCGCCATTGGCACAGTGTGCTCAGATTTCAGTGCTCGCCATAGGCTGTATTTTTCCTGCATCCGCCATTGGCACAGTGTGCTCAGATTTCAGTGCTCGCCATAGGGTGTATTTTCCCTGCATCCGCCATTGGCACAGTGCGCTCAGATTTCAGTGCTTGCCATAGGCTGTATATTCCCTGCATCCGCCATTGGCACAGTGCGCTCAGATTTCAGTGCTCGCCATAGGCTGTATTTTCCCTGCATCCACCATTGGCACATAGCGCTCAGATTTCAGTGCTCGCCATAGGCTGTATATTCCCTGTGTCCGCCAATGGCCCAGTGCGCTCAGATTTCAGTGCTTGCCATAGGCTGTATTTTCCCTGCATCCACCATTGGCACATAGCGCTCAGATTTCAGTGCTCGCCATAGGCTGTATATTCCCTGTGTCCGCCAATGACCCAGTGCGCTCAGATTTCAGTGCTCGCCATAGGCTGTATTTTCCCTGCGTCCGCCATTGGCCCAGTGCGCTCAGATTTCAGTGCTCGCCATAGGCTGTATATTCCCTGTGTCCGCCAATGACCCAGTGCGCTCAGATTTCAGTGCTCGCCATAGGCTGTATTTTCCCTGTGTCCGGCTGTCCGCCATTGGCCCAGTGCGCTCAGATTTCCGTGCTCGCCATAGTAGGCTGTATTTTTCCTGTGTCCGCCATTGACCCACAGAACTCAGATTTCAGTGCTCGCCATAGGCTGTATTTTCCCTGCGTCCGCCATTGGCCCAGTGCGCTCAGATTTCCGTGCTCGCCATAGTAGGCTGTATTTTTCCTGTGTCCGCCATTGACCCACAGAACTCAGATTTCAGTGCTCGCCATAGGCTGTATTTTCCCTGCGTCCGCCATTGGCCCAGTGCGCTCAGATTTCCGTGCTCGCCATAGGCTGTATTTTCCCTGCATCCGCCATTGGCCCACAACACTCAGATTTCAGTGCTCGCCATAGGCTGTATTTTCCCTGCGTCCGCCATTGGCCCAGTGCGCTCAGATTTCAGTGCTTGCCATAGGCTGTATTTTCCCTGCGGCCGCCATTGGCCCAGAGCGCTCAGATTTCAGTGCTTGCCATAGGCTGTATTTTCCCTGCGGCCGCCATTGGCCCAGTGCGCTCAGATTTCAGTGCTCGCCATAGGCTGTATTTTCCCTGCGTCCGCCATTGGCCCAGTGCGCTCAGATTTCAGTGCTCGCCATAGGCTGTATTTTCCCTACATCCGCCATTGGCCCAGTGCGCTCAGATTTCAGTGCTCACCATAGGCCGTATTTTCCCTGCGTCCGCCATTGGCCAAGTGCGCTCAGTTTCGCCTCTCCTCTTGTTCCTCTCTGCTCAGTAGAGCACAAAGAACTTGCGTTTTCTGCCAGCCGTTCCTACTATTCTCCTGTAAAATTTCCACTCTGCTTCTCATCTCGTCTCAGGGAAAAATCCAGCTGGCAGAGCTGCCAAGAGTCTGCGCCCTTTACGAAATCCAGGGAATCTTGAGCCATCGGACACGAGGAGAGGGGGGTTAACATTAACCTGAACTGAGAAGGACTCGGGAGGAGCCATCGCTGACTCCCTTTCCTTAATGTTGTGTTCCTTTACTGGGTAATTGGGTCTCCAGTAAATACTCATCTCTTGACACCTAGCATAGAAATAGCAGCTCGTAATCTTGGGAGGTACCTTGTGCAGTTTCTGGAGAAGTAGGAAATTTGGGGGCCTATTATCACCAGAAATTTGGGCGCCCATAAATACGGCGCTGGGGCCGCCCGTTATGAAATCTGGGGCTTCAAGTAGTGGGCCCTCACCGATTAATTATTGTTTTTAATAACCATTGTATTTTTGTTTTGGCATCCGGGGAAAGGGGGGGGGGGTGGTTAGGGTTAGGCATCGGTAGGGGGTGGTTAGGGTTAGGCATCGGTAGGGGGTGATTAGGGTTAGGCATCGGTAGGGGGTGGTTAGGGTTAGGCATCGGTAGGGGGTGGTTAGGGTTAGGCATCGGTAGGGGGTGGTTAGGGTTAGGCATCGGTAGGGGGTGATTAGGGTTAGGCATCGGTAGTCGGTAGGGGGTGGTTAGGGTTAGGCATCGGTAGGGGGTGGTTAGGGTTAGGCATCGGTAGGGGGTGATTAGGGTTAGGCATCGGTAGAGGGTGGTTAGGGTTAGGCATCGGTAGGGGGGTGGTTAGGGTTGGGCATCGGTAGGGGGTGGTTAGGGTTAGGCATCAGTAGGGGGTGGTTAGGGTTAGGCATCAGTAGGGGGCGGTTAGGGTTAGGTATCGGTAGGGGGCGGTTAGGGTTAGGCATCGGTGGGAGGGTTAGGCATCGGTATGGGGTGGTTAGGGTTAGGCATCGGTAGGTAGTGATTAGGGTTAGGCATCGGTAGGGGTGGTTAGGGTTAGGCATCGGTAGGGGGTGGTTAGGGTTAGGCACCGGTAGGGGGGTGGTTAGGGATAGGCATCGGTTGGAGGGTTAGGCATCGGTAGGGGGTGATTAGGGTTAGGCATCGCTAGTGGGTGGTTAGGGTTAGGCATCGGTAGGGGGTGATTAGGGTTAGGCATCGGTAGGGGGTGGTTGTGGTTAGGCATCGGTAGGGGGTGGTTAGGGTTAGGCATCGGTGGGGGGGGGGGGTTAGGATTTGGCATCGGTAGGGGGTGGTTAGGGTTAGGCATCAGTAGGGTGTGGTTAGGGTTAGGCATCGGTGGGAGGGTTAGGCATTGGTAGAGGGTGGTTAGGGTTAGGCATCGGTAGGAAGGTGGTTAGGGTTAGGCATCGGTAGAGGGTGGTTAGGGTTAGGCATCGGTAGGGGGGTGGTTAGGGTTAGGTATCGGTAGGGGGGTGGTTAGGGTTAGGCATCGGTAGGGGGTGGTTAGGGTTAGGCATCAGTAGAGGGTGGTTAGGGTTAGGCATCGGTAGAGGGTGGTTAGGGTTAGGCATCGGTAGAGGGTGGTTAGGGTTAGGCATCGGTAGGGGGTGGTTAGGGATCGGCATCGGTGGGAGGGTTAGTCATCGGTAGGGGGTGATTAGGGTTAGGCATCAGTAGGGGGTGGTTAGGGTAAGGCATCAGTAGGGGGTGATTAGGGTTAGGCATCGGTAAGGGGTGGTTAGGGATAGGCATCTCCATATCATTCCGTCCATATCATTCCGTCTGCTGAACGCTCTGGTGTCTTTGCAGCTTGCGATTGGTCTCTGTGAAACGTCTGGCAGTCTGTGGGCCACAGGGACGTGAACCAGGCCTGGATGCTTCAGCTTGTTCCCCTCGGCTGCTATTCCCATGGTAACCACTGCCAAGGTTACATCACAGCATTAATTCACCCAGCTGCCATGGGAAATCTGCAATTATATGCTGAGTGTGTAAACAGGAAGACGACAAAGAGATTAGTGATTATTACAGGCCCGCCGGGGGCGCCGTCTGTGAGAATCGCCCGCTAGGCTGTCCGGGCCAGCGCTGGAGATTAAAGAGGAGCCCCGCTTTAAGGGGAGTTTTCAGTAGGAAATATCATGGACACAATTGCGGTCCATTTTTGTCTGATAGACTTTTCCTTTACTCGTTTTCATATAGACTGATTTCCCAAGGCCCTGTGCACACTGGCTTAAAAAACATTTTGTTTAGCAGAACTAAGGCCTGAGACACACCGCACAGCGCTTTGCCGTCCGTCAGCGCTGCGTCTGCGGTTTTTAAAAAATTATCCCATTGACTTGCATAAAAATTGCTGTGATCGCCGTTTTTTGGAAAATCGAAATCGCAGTAATTTTAATGCAAGTCAATGGGAGTGTTTTTAAAAACTGCAGACGCAGCGCTCCCGGTCAGCAAAGTGCTGTGCGGTGTGTCTCAGGCCTAACAGAACGGAATGGATCCTATGCAGAACTGGGTTCCTGGTTCCAATCCCAGCCAGGGCACTATCTGCACAGAGTTAGTATGCTCTCCATGTGTCTGTCAGTTTCCTCTCACATCCCAAAAACATACCGATAAGTTAAATGGCTTCCCCCTAAATTGGCCCTAGACTGCGATGCATGCACTACACGATACAGACATTGGGCTTGATTCACAAAGTGGTGCTAACAGTTAGCACGCTGGTGAAAAGCCCTTTATCACGCCTAAACTCAGTTTAGGCATGATAAGTTTAGGTGTGATAAGTTTAGATGTGATAAGTTTAGGCATGATAAGTTTAAGCTCCAACTGCGTTAGCACCGCAGTGCACAGCTGATCAAAAGTTTTGCGCTAGCAAAGTCTGGTGCACTTCGCATAGAGTTTAATGGCGCTGCTTTGCGTGCGGGACTTTGCACGCTATCTACACTTATCTAAACTTAGCATGCCTAAACTTATCACACCTAAACTTATCACACCTAAACTTATCACGCCTAAACTGGCTTTTCACCAGTGTGGTGCAAAGGTTATCATGCCTAAAGTCTTTTAGGCGTGATAACTGAGTTATCACCGCTTTGTGAATCAGGCCCATAGACTTATGCCTATGGTAGGGAGTAGATTGTGAGCCCCACTGAGGGACAGTTAATTGACACAACTACATATACTCCAATGTTCATCCCAAAACTTTTTTCAGGCAGGGTGGCATGAAAAAGTGGCCGGGTGGGGCTCGAAGAGGCGATGCAGGGCCAGCACAACTTTGCTTGCAGCATAGGAGGAGAAAAGCCGATGATAGCCGGGTGCTGCCAAAAATTTTAGCCAGGTGGAGCCTTCGGCTAAAAGAGCCTGGGGAGAACACAGCACTCTGTACAGTGCTGCGGAAGATGTTGGCGCTATATAAATACTAAATAATAATAAAATGTTTCTAGCGTGCATTTCGGTAAAAGCTCCTTCATAAGCCTATATGAAATAAATCCGTCACACACCGGCTACTTCCTATGCCACAGACTGTAACTGTTGTAGGCTACAAAAGTGCTCAGACTGTGTCTGTGCCCCGCCTCCTTGCAGTCTGCAACGCAGGGTGATGCAATGCAGGCAGCAGTAGCAGCTGCACCCAGAGGGCCTGCTCCTTACATCCTAAAAACAGTTGATGTAGATCATGTGGTCATCAGTATTTTTTAGCTGCAGAAACCTCGTTTCACGTAAAGAGGTATTATGAGCACTTTGATTACTAAGCTATTAGACAGGATAGATTCATTCTTGGAGGTAGGCTTTATAAAAATAAAATCACACAAAATGGCTTTCTTTAACAATGACTTTTGTTTTGTTATTTGCGGCATTACCCTTTATAAACAAAACAAAAAAAAACATACTCAGCAATGGAGAGGGAAGGCTCTGGGTCCTATAGATGCGCAATAGATGACCCTTCCTCGACCTCCTACAAGGGGGATCCCTGGTGTACATTCCGTGTCTATATACAGACTATACTATGAAGCCCTTTTTTTCTTCTTCCTGAGGTACTGCGACAGTTGGAATTTCAAGACCATATTCCGCATATGCGTTAGGAATCAATAGGCTATAATTGACCGTGTACAGTTGTGTTCAAAATTATTCAACCCCCACTGAAATTGAGTGTTTTGGCCAGTTTGACATTGATTTTGATCATTTCAGTCATCTTGTTTACAATTAAATCAAAGAGGCACTTGTAAGTCAGACAAATATAACATAACATTTATAATGAGATAACCACAAATGTATTTTCTGTGCTCACATCATTATCAGTTTTAATCAACCCCCAAGTGACATTCTTAGTACTTAGTACAACATCCTTTTCCAGTTATAACAGCTTTTAAACGTGAAGCATAGCTTGACACAAGTGTCTTGCAGCGATCTACGGGTATCTTAGCCCATTCTTCATGGGCAAAAGCCTCCAGTTCAGTCACATTCTTAGGCTTGCACGCTGCAACTGCTTTCTTTAAGTCCCACCAGAGGTTCTCAATCGGATTTAAGTCTGGTGACTGCGATGGCCACTCCAAAATGTTCCAGCCTTTAATCTGCAACCATGCTCTAGTGGACTTGGAGGTATGCTTGGGATCATTGTCCTGTTGAAAGGTCCAACGTCTCCCAAGCCTCAGGTTCGTGACGGACTGCATCACATTTTCTTCCAATATCTCCTGGTACTGAAGAGAGTTTATGTTACCTTGCACACGCTGAAGCTTCCCTGTACCTGCAGAAGCAAAACAGCCCCAAAGCATGATTGACCCCCCACCATGCTTTACAGTAGGCAAGGTGTTATTTTTTTCATAGGCCTTGTTCTTCCTCCTCCAAACATAGCGTTGATCCATGGGCCCAAACAGTTCTAATTTTGTTTCATCAGTCCACAGAACACTATCACAAAACTTTTGTGGTTTTGTCCACTTGATTTTTGGCATACTGCAGTCGATTCTTCTTATGCTTTGGAGACAGCAAGGGGATGCGCCTGGGAGTTCTGGTATGGAGGCCTTCATTACACAGTGTGCGCCTTATTGTCTGAGCTGAAACTTCAGTGCTTGCATCTGACAAATCTTTTTTCAGTTCCTCAGCAGTCACACGGGGACTTTTCTCCACTTTGCGCTTCAGGTAGCGAACAGCAGTCGAAGTCAGCATCTTCTTTCTGCCACGACCAGGTAGCATTTCAACAGTGCCCTTCGTCTTGAATTTGCGAATGATGCTTCCTATGGCGTCTCTTGGTATGTTTATCATTTTTGCAATCTTCTTATAGCCATTGCCCTTCCTGTGAAGAGAAATCACCTCTTCTCTTGTCTTCCTGGACCATTCTCTTGACTTCACCATGTTTGCAAACACACCAGTAAATGTCTAGAAGGAGCTGAGTATCACAGTCATTTTAAATCTGCCTAATTGGTGCTTATTATGCTTGATTGCTGCTCGTTAACATCCACAGTTTTTTTCAATACCTGATCGAAAAGACTTGAATGAACCTCTGTTCTTAAGGCCTCTTTTCCACGAACTGTTGAGCTGTGTGCTCAGCAAGCAGTTGCCAGGCAGCAGTGAGAAGTTACCAGGCAGCGACAAGCAGTTACCAGGCAGCAGTGAGCAGTTGTGAGAGTTTGAGAGGCATTTCACTTCCTAGAAACAGTTCGTGGAAAAGAGGCCTAAGAGTGGTAGTCTTTAAGGGGTTGAATAATTGTGACAATGAAGAAATCACACAAAAAAATTAATACTGTATTACAAAAACAATTGATATTGTATTGAATTGAGTCACGTTTAAGTAAGCATGAAGGGATTATAGGGCATCAATCCACAAACTGCAGGTTTTATAGTCGTGAAAATGAATAATAGTAGAGATATCGTAGTCCTGCTGTTTAAGCTGTTTTGAAGATGCAGAAGATATTCTAATAATTAAGTAATATTAGCAGTAAAATAAAATGAAACAGAACAATTAAACATAAAAGTCAAAGTATAGGAATGGGTCACAGTGGTTCAAGCCAGAATAATTCAAGAATCTTCATATGGTTAAGGGTAGTTGCAAGGGCCTATCTTTTATAGAAATACTTGCCCATTATGGGGGATTGTGATCCGCAGTGGTATATACCCATGGGTCCCAAACCCTATGGACGTTAATTTATGTGTCTCTAAGTGTGGCAGTCATCTGCTCCATGGTTTTAGTCCACTCTATTTTATTTTTAATTTCGGAGATAGTAGGTGGAGCTATGTTCTTCCATGCTATGGCTATCGCAAGCCTTGTGGCTGTTAAGACGTGGGTTATGAGCCTTGAGGTGTGTCTGTTAGCGTTTAGAGGGGGTTTACCCAATAACATTAGTAAGGGGTCCATGGGGACTAAAGACAATTGATGTCATTTTAGTTGCATTTGGTTCTTTAAAAAGTCCTTGTAAGATTTCATTCTGAACACAATTACAAATGTACACTAAATTCCCTAAAACCCTTTACAGCATTTGGGGGTTGAATAATTTTGAAAACAACTGTATGGTTTCTACAGATGCTAGGCTGGCATCGCATTATATGTATTTATTCTATGAACTTTTCACCTGGCTGCCGGTGCTTACCCCCTGTGGTTCACCACTCCACACAAGAACAATGAATTCTGTGTACACCTGAGGAAGAGCGAGTAGCTTGAAAACATTTGTGTACTGTTGTGTTCAATATAAGGTATGTTGCCAAGGAAGAGTGCTTCCGTCGTTTGTATGTCTGGGTCCTAGAGCTTTCCCGCTCCTCTCCTAGTCCACTCGTTCCATCACCGCCAATCAGATCTTCCGCTGGGTGAGGCTTTGGAAGTTTTCTGGAGCCAGAGTGCTCCCGAAGATGGGCGGCTCCGTACTGCGCATGCATGAGAAAGCTCTTGTAGGCGTTGTATGGAGCCGCCCATCTCCCAAAGACTTCCGAAACGTGGCTATAGGTTTTATATGGAACCAATAAAGATTCACTTTGGATGTGCCAGTTCTTTTTGATTGAACACCTTTGGACCACCCCTTGTTGAAGAGGTTTGGGTAGTTCCAGCGCTGGATTGATGGAGGTGAGGGGGAGGGGATTATCCAGAGGCTTCCCTCTACTGAGATAAGTATCTAAATAGGGCACCTTTTTCCCAACAGGTGTACTTTAAGTTTCCTAAAGTATATATCCTAGATTAATACCTTACATTGCTTAAAAATAATCGTCTCACATCCCTTCTGGGACAGGCTTGTAAATGGGAGCATGTCATCAGTATTTGTAGGCCATGCTGGTCGTCTTGTCATCTTACTCCGAGTTATTGTAAATTTCTGTCCAGGGAAGTCTTTTATCCCTGAGCACCGCCTGCTCCTGGCCTCGCACCTGGTTACTGCTGCACATTCCTGGAAGTCAGCGCATAGTTCTCCAGAAGGAGTTCTTGTGACTTGTGAAAGGGGGTGTATCACCGGGCACGCACGTGCAGGTCTGCCGGCAGCTCGGGAGGGGAATAATCTACACTGCCTGGCACGGAGCCACCAGCCTGGAGACCGGGGTATACCATCTGCAGATAGGAAGGGGCAGGAAGGGTCCTTTACCCACCACACCCACCATGGCAAGATACATGGAGGCTGCCATATTTATTTCTTTTTAGACAATACCAGTTGCCTGGCTGTGCTGCTAATCATCTGCCTCTAATACTTTTAGGTCTCATTCACACCTAAAATCGAAAAACGCAAGCGGTTTGCGTTTTTGTGCACTTTTTTTTTCCTCCCCTCTTGCGCTCTACTGCATGCTGCGTTTTTGGTAAGTGCGCTTTTCTAAATACTTTTCCAGAGCGGTTTTGTAATTCACTCCCTGATTCATGTCAGGAAGTGAAGTCTTTGACCCGGAAAAGAATGAATACAATGTATTTATTCTAAAAAAAACACGAACGCAATCACCGCATAAAGCTTTTTTGTGAGCGTTTAGCGCTTTTCCTATACCTTCCATTATAGCAAAAACGCCCCAAAAATGACACAGGCACCGCTTTGCTGAACGCACAGCGCACGAACTGCACTGATATGAACCTTCTCATAGAGTTTCATTGAACAAGCATTTTGTGGGCAATTTTTAAAATCGCCTGCGCTTGAAAATAAGGCCGAAAACACCCCCAGTGTGAACGAGCCCTGAGTCCTACACCCTGAACAACCATGCAGATCAGATGTTTCACTGGATTTGCCATATGCTTGTTTCAGGGTGGTTCAGACACTACTGCAACCAAAGAGATCAGCAGGGAACTGCCATGGAACTGGTATTGTTTAAAAGGAATTGCATATGGCAGCCTCCATATCCCTCTCACTTCAGGTGTCCTTTAAAGTGGAGCTGAACTCTTGCACAGGACAGAAGGAAAACAGAGAGAAATGCACTCTGTATGTATTTAGAGAGTTTAGCCTGTCTAATTCCCCCTCATCTGTGACTAATCACAAGTTGACTGCTACAGCAGATAAGCTCACTTGAAAGCACAGGCTGTTAATAATATGTCTGCTTCCATGAAAGCAGGAAGTGGAACACTGGAGATTTATTTCAGGATTTGTATCAGCTGTAACAAATAAATGTTTCTGTTTAAAGGTTATTATGCTGTTGCTTATCTTCTAGAGGAGAGAGGAAGTTCTGAGTTCAGGTCCGCTTTAAAGGTATGACTTGACAATATACTGGCTTAGCTGAAAGCGTAACGGCAAGTTACATAAGTGTTGGGGTTGCCAGGACCACATAGGCCACAATCTACACATCAAGACAAGACACAGAACACACAATATTGGGCTTTTCTCCTGGTGGACTCAAAGCGCCAGAGCTGCAGCCACTAGGGCTTGCTCTATAGGCAGTAGCCCAGGGTCTCCTTACTAAATAGGTGCTGGCTTACTAAACAGGAAGAGCCGAGATTTGATCCCAGGTCTCCTGCGTCAGAGGCAGAGCACACATGGAAGCCATGCATGGAGGCTGGCAGCTGTGATCTGCAAACTTGGCACTCCAGCTGTTATGGAATGACAAGTCCCACAATGCATTGCAGGAGTCTGACAGCCACAGTGATGATTCATGAAGGCAAATGCATTGTGGGACTTGTAGTTGCTTAACAGCTGGAGAGCCAAGTTTGCAGATCACTGGTGTAGGGTGAACGTTGGTCATGGAAGGGGTGCTTGCTGAAGGTAGACCTGAGCTATGCACTTTGTTGGTGTCTGCCAGCACAGAGTAGAAGATGTGCAGTGACCCTTGCAGGATGTAGTGGCGTAGCTAGAGATCATGGGGCCCCATAGCAAATCTTTCATGGGGCCCTCAGGATGGAGGCACTCTTAGGCTACTTTCCCACCAAGACGTTGCGTTTTAGGGGACGTTAAGGTTGCATAACGTGCCCCCTAATGCAACGCCTGGTGGTGTTGAAGTTGGACGTCAGCTTGAGCTGCATTATGCGGCTCTCAAAGCAGCCGCTGCAGGATAGTGATAGGAAGTCCGGATCTTTTTAAGGATTCGGGTCATTCAAATCGGATCATTGAAAAGATCCGGATCTTTGAACCGAATCATTTGAATCATTTTACTAGGGAAGCAGACTGGGTGAAATGACTAGCAGGACAGGACTTTCCCTGCACTGTACATTCTGTATGTTCCTGTTTCTTCCAGACAGACATCCACTGTGAACCGAAGCTTTCATTGTGATGATCCGGATGATTCGACTCACAAAAAGATCTGGATCAAATGAACGATTCGTTCATGATCCGGACAATACTATGAGTCCCACCAGGAGTCACCACAGTGCAGTGAATATTAATTAGCCATGTGGGACTTTAACATCCCACTGTGAAACCAGCCTAAAGCAATGCCACCTGCCCCTACCCTATGGATAAAAGCTAATTGGGCAATTTGCAGTCTCATGCAATCAACACTGCACATAGCATTGAGTCATGGGCACTGAGGCAAAGTCACAGGGTGGAGAAACACAAGACAGTTAATGTTGAATACATTACGTACCACTGGGCCCCCTATTCTCCAGGGCCCCATGGCTATTGCTACGCCCCTGGCGGGATGTAAAGAAAGCATCAAAGTACAGTGAAGAAAGCAGTGCTATAGTACACCGGTGAGAATTGTAATGATCCAGCACAACTGGCCAGCTTTAGGATTCTTTCGTTGAGGCCGCACTGTTCATTCTCAGCAGACAGCCCAGAAAATGTGACATGACAAGAGCAGGGGAGCTCTCTCCGCCTCTTCCGACAATCTTCCATCAGCTCTTCCCAGCTCTCTCTGCAAGTCCTCCTCTCTGCTCCACTTCAATTGCATTCTTCAAAGATGAAATTGTAGTTTACATATTTCCTCCACCTTGTTTATCGTCTTCTCGTTATGTTGTCATTTTTCCTGCTGAGAACGGGCCCTGGGGGGGGGGGGGGGGGACAGAGTTTTGAGGATTACATGCTATTTCGGTGTAATTCTTTGGAAATCTGCTATTATTGAAACAAACATGTTGTTGGAGTGGAAAAGTGGAAAAGGTAATTAGTTTTGATTTGTGTACAGAAATCAATCCCGTCCAAGGGATCTGGACTGTACCAAGTGTGAAGGGGTCGGCCTGGATGTGAAGTGGTCATTGTGCAATAAGGAAAATGTGAATCTGTATCTTCTCCTGATACCAGCATACTTCTGTTACCGGACAGTAAAACTGTCATCGGACATTACTGCTATATACTCGAAGAGGAACTCTAGTGAAAATAGCATAATGAATAAATTTGCTTATTGTTTACAATATACATTTATAGATTATTTAGTCATTGTTTGCCCGTTGTAAAATTTCTCCTCTCCCCGATTTACATTCTAACATTTATCACATGGCGACATCTTTAGTCCTGTCCGGTGGATCATTGCTCTTTTAGCAGGGTGTTCCAATTTTGGTGAGCACCCGGTTGTCATCGGTTTGCCTCCTAATTCTCCTCCTATGCTGTAAGCAGATTTGTGCAAAGAAACGTCTGCCCTACATTCCCTCGGTTGCGCCCCACCCAGCTACTTTTTCATGCCACCCTGCTGGAAAAAAAATTTCTGGGGAGAACACTGCACTGTTCCGAAGCCAGTGAAAACAATACCTGGTCTCCTAAAAATTTGGTGGGGGCTAACATGCTAGGATTGCCTTGTGGACGATCCAGCTCTGCTAAGAGGCATGTGGGTTAAGCCCCTCTGCCGACGTCAAGGCCAGTCTCCTAGAGGAGAACGTTCAGACAGGAGGAGGTGGGGCTTGCGGCGATGTTCCTGCCTATCCTATCTGTTACAACACGGTAATTGATGCATTCTGCTCGTTGATACTTTAAAGACGAGACCATAGAATTAAATTGGTGAGCTTGGAGGCGGTTTATGAAGATTTAGAGAGGGGAGGTGGTTTATGAAGATTTAGAGAGGGGATTACGCCGTACATCTCAGCTCTTCCCTGCACTGAGCAGCTGGAGGAAGCTATTTTAAGCTCTCGTCCTCCTCTGGCTGTAACATTACTCCAAGGGAAGGAGATGGGAAAGTGGGAATATTTGCTGTCATGTGGGAGGGGCCGCTTGTGTAAACCACACTGGAGATAAATGTTCATTTCTGCAGCCATCCAGCTTAATTGATCATTGAGCAAGCAAGTTTCTTGACAAGACAATCCCCCCTTCCTTAAAGGGGAACTGAAGAGAGAGGTATATGGAGGCTGTCATGTTTATTTCCTTTTAGACAATACCAGTTGCCTGGCAGCCCTGCTGATCCTCTGCCTCTAATACTATTAGCCATAGCCCCTGAACAAGCATGCAGCAGATCAGGTGTTTCAGTGGTTCAGACTTATAAGTCTGATCTGACAAGACTAGCTGCTTGCTTGTTTCTGGTTTTAATCAGATACTACTGCAGAGAAATAGACCAGCAGGGCTGCCAGGCAACTGGTATTGATTAAAAGGAAATAAACATGACAGCCTCCATATACCTCTCTCTTCAGTTGTCCTTTAAAGGGGTTCTGTTTACCTTTTTAAAAACAAAAACTGCCACTTACCTGGGGCTTTTATCGGCCCCCTGCTGCCAGAATGTCCCGCACCGTCCTCCTCTGATGCTGCGTTCCCCGCCGCCAGCACTGGTGTAATCATACGTCTAACTAGACAAATAGAAGTGCGTCAGTGACCGCGCACATGCTCGCTCCCGGCGCGTGAGCGGGAGCTTACTGCGCAGGCGCAGTACAGGAAAACTTCATACTGCGCAGAAAGTTCCTGTGGGAGCGAGCGGGGGCCGATAGAGGCCCCAGGTAAGTGGAAGGTTTTGTTTTTAAAAAGGTAAACAGAACCCCTTTAAAGGAAATGTTAAAGTGGACCTGAACCCTTGCACAGGACAGGAGGAAAACGTAGAGAAATGCACCCTGCATGTATTTAGAGAGTTTAGCCTAACTCCCCCTCATTTGTGTCTAATCACTAGTTATAATTTTATCCTGCCCTGTGTCACATGACTGCCTATGGCAGATAAGCCCATTTGAAAGCACAGGCTGTAAGCAGTATGTCTGCTTCCATGAATCAGGAAGTGGAAACTGTGCAGATTTATTTTAGGATTTATATGAGCTGTAACAAATACTTTTGTTATTATGCTGTTAGCATACAGCCCCCTAGAGTCATCGTGTGCCTGCACCATCGTTCTGCCACCCTCCAGCCAGCAGCAGCGACCACCTCAAAGCTGGCCAGCCACCCTCCTCCTTGTTGTGTACTCGTCCACGGTAGTGATCTGCGCATGCACAGTGCGGAAACAATGCTACTGTGCAGGCGCTATCGGCAATGGGAGCATGATCAAGTGTGCATACGGGTCAGGCCGCGCATGTGCACTACCCTGGGACTGGCTGCTTTGAGGGGGTCGGCACTGCTGGCTTGAGGGTTGCGGAAGGATTGCGCGGGCACAGGATGACTACTTTTAAAGGATCAATTCACCTATACTTAGCAAGGCCCGGTTCACACTGGCGTTGAAGTGGCAAACGGATCCGTGAAAACTGATCTAATCACTGGTCGATCAGATCCGCTTTCACTCAGTTTCCGTTCCGCTGCTTCCGTTCCGTTTCCCACATCCCCCCAGACCCCCACCCCCAAATGTATTTTTCTGTTTAGAACAGTCCGTTTTTTCACTAGTGTGAAGAAACGTTCCGTCTTCTCATTGCCCCCAATGCAGCCCTTCAGCTTCCGTTTCCGTTACGCTGGGCTCATCGGTCCAGAAATATAGGGGCAGCAGGAAACTTGCAGTCCGTTCAGCAATCGTGCAGAACGAATCTGTATGAACGAACAGATGTGAACAGATCTATAGGTTAGCACTGGATCCGTTCCCATCCGTTACCTTCCGACCTGAAAACAGACCATTTTTTTAATCTGTAATGTGAACTGGACCTTATGCAGTTTTAGGTGGAGGCTAGCAGGCTGGTAGATTCTTACGCTTTAAAGCAATACTGAAGTGAGCTGCAAAAAAATATTTTGATACTCACCTATGCAGAGGATCTGGATCCCATAAACTCTCACTAGTCCTCTCTCCATTCTCTCGTTCCACTGTTGTTTCCATGCCTTTAGGACTTCGAGTGTTTCCAAAGCCTGCCGTAGAGTCCTGTAGGTGCGGAAATACATTGGGGGACAGCAGTGAAACGAGGGGAAGGAGAGAGAACTGTGGCTCATGACTCAATAGGAGTAGTGAGCCTGTTTATCAATTATAAACTGTAGTAGATAATACATTAATTTCTGCCAAAGTTCTTGAGTATAAGACTCAACAGGTTTGGTCAACTTTGGCAATAAGATAATGTTCACTTCTTCAGGAGTGAAATCCTGGCTTAGAAAGTTCCTACACCAAAAAGATACACATTCCTTTCATAAGAAGTAGTCAAGTTTTAGGCTATAGAAATTGCACATCGTTTTAGGATCCTTTGTACTCGGTCACAGCGGCCATTATTAAAGGACCTCTGTTGCGAAAATGTTAAATATGTGTAAACATATACAGATAAGAAGTAGGTTTCTTCCAGAGTAAAAGGAGCCATAAATTACTTTGCTCCTATGTTGCTGTCACTTACAGTAGGTAGTAGACACTTGACAGAACTGACAGGTTTTGGGCTAGCCCATCTCTCCTCCATAGGGGATTCTCAGCATGACCTTTATTCTTTATAAAGACACTCCCTGAAAAATATTTACACAAAGATGCTGGCCAGCCTCTCCGCTTACCGTACACTTTTTGGGGAAGTTAGACGGAGCAACTGCCATTCACAAGTGCTTTTGAAAATAAAGAAAACCCTGAGAGCCCCCCCATGAAGAGATGGGCTAGACTTGTCGGATCTGTCAGATTTTTACTACTTACTGTAAGTGACAGCAACATAGGAGAAAAGTAATTTATGGCTCATTTTACTTTGGAAGAGACGTACTTCTTATTTGTATGTGTTTACGTTTATTTTACATTTTAAGATTTTCATGACAGTGGTCCTTTAAAGCAAACCTGTGAGGTTTGCTTTCAGCAAATGTAGATGCTTACCTCAGGAGAAGTATTTAGGAGTCAGAGGTTTCCCCCGTCCTCCTACGTCAGTCTGTTGCAGTGCTGGGACCCCTTAATAGTGCCCCCACCCCTGTGCACCACCCCACTCATGTTCTGGCAGAGATAGCCAAGCCCAGTTGGGTTCATGCTACAGTGCAGACAGCTTGCGCCTGCACAGTATAGTGGCCCTGATCCTGCCCAGGCAGTGCTAGTGCGCCTGAGAGAGCTGTCGATAAGCTTTTTTTCGGGGATCCCAGCGCTGGAATGGCACTGCGGAGGAGGACAAGGGAAGCCTCTATAGTCCAGAAGCGTCCCCCTCCTGAGGTATCGATCTGTGCGCCACTACTCTGGTCTAGACTAGACCAAAGTAGTGGCAGCGGCGCACAGATCAGCCGCGCTGGGAAGAGAGGGAGCGGCTGACAGCCTCTGATATCTGGAGGGGGAGCGAGGCAGAGAGGGGGATCCCCAAGGTGAGGGAAGGGGGGGAGACGGCCCTCTTTCGCCGCTGTCCCCACGGTTTCCTCTCCTCTTTGCTTCCACCCCTCCTGCTGCTTGGCAACCCTGCGAGGGGGGGGTGTTTGGGGGGCTGGCAGCTTGTCAGCTGGGGCTTGAGCCCCATAAGTATCCCTTAGGGGCACTTATTTTCACTACAGGTACACTTTAAGGCAGGCATGTCCAAAGTCTGGGCCAGAAACTACTGATTAGCAGGTGCCACTGTGCCAGCAGTAACAGCCAGTTATAAGCCACTGCCAAATTCAAAATGAAAAAAAAATAATGCGCCAAAACAGTAGGAGAACAACAACATTAGATATCCCATCATGCTTTGCACAGCATCAGGGGAAAAAATGCCCGGGCAGTTTTCTTCTATGCAGCTAAAAATGAGGCTTGGGTAAGTAAAACAAAGTTCTGATGCTGTGAAATACCAAGCCTTTTTCAGTGCTGCTGAGTAGATTTTTAGTCTGGAGGTTCACTTTAACTTTTGTAGCTCAGCCCCCTAGCTATGGCGCTTGGCCTAAAAAGTTTGGGCACCCCTGCTTTAAGGGGACTATAAGCTGTGGTTTAGTTGTTGTCCTGGTAGCAGCCAATAGTCTGACTTGTTGCTGTGGTCAGTGTATTGGTCAAAGTCACCTCCAGTAAGCTGATTGGTTGCTAGGGGCTTTGGATTGGTCAGTGTCCTGGTGTCAGCCAGTTGTAGTTAAGCAGTGGCAGCAGCAGAAGAATGTTGCTCCGTTCGTCATGCCTTATAAAGCCAGCGGGTTGCCATAGAGCGCCAGAGCTGACAGAAATTCACAGAACAGCTAAATTAAGACACATCTTAAAAATAGGAGACATTCCGCAGCAATAAAGGCCCTTCTTGGCCAAAACAGGATGCTGTTAAAATGTTTTATTCAGAACAAAACAAGTCCCCGTATCCAGGAGATGGTGGCGTGATTAAAGTGGAAGTCAAGACATTTTGTTTTCATTTCTTTTCTTTTTTTTCGGATGGAGTGGGCAGCGCAATGACTTCTCACTTAAATTCCAAGACTGCACATAAAAGATGCTTTCTTTTCGCAGTACACATTGAGAAAGTTCAGTGCAAAATGAAGAAAAGAAGTAACCTGGCACCGTCGCTTGCTTTCGTGATAGAACTGTATTTAGGCTGTACAGCCTCGGAAGAAGTGCTGGTGAGCGCAAAACGGCTGTCAGGCATTCTGTGGCCACACCCACTGCTACTGACCATTTACCCACATTTGGTATGTGATCTCTATTATGCTTCACCTGTATGCAGACTGACTGTAATGGTCTAATAAATACCACAAAAACAAGTGACAGTGCCAGGTTACTTATTTCTTCATTTTGCATTCTATGGATACTTTTCATTTTGCACCTAGAGCACATCGCAGCCTCCCATGTTCACACAGCCTCTCACCATATATGCTGATTCTTGTAATGCTGACTCCTCCCACCCTCTTTTGCATGTTCGTTAATAAAGTAGGGTCTTGGTTACCTGGCACAGGTGGAGATTGCTTGATGCCAGATAGGTGTAATTTCTGGTTGCTTGAAAGTTCAAGCAGCCAAATGCCTCAATGTAACACTAACCCACCCATAGAAAAAATGCAGAGCAGCACGCAGCGAAAACTACTTACTAGAGCTCTGGGCCCCGGTCCTGTCCACTTTCTGCATCCTCTGCTTGGCCCCTGATGCATCATGTGACACATCCGGGGCCATGCAGAGAATACACCAGGCAGGTGTAGAAGTGAAGATGACTGGCGGCCGGAACTCTGGCAAGTGGCTTCCGCTGCACACTGCTCTACAATAATGAGAGAGAGGCACGCCCCCATGGCGCGTACAAGAGGAGTCAGTGCAGGAGACTTGGGCGCAGGACACAGCCGGTATATGGCTGATCCTGCTGCTGCACAAGTTCCCGGCCGTGTTAAATACTATTCCCCCTCCAGGCCGCCATGGATGGTGGTGAATGAAATAATTCAATCCAGCAATTGCTGGAGGCCGAATTATTGTGTTTTAAAAGTAACTTCAGCTCCGTCTTCTGATGGTGCCGAAGTTACTCCCTGTGCGCTGCTATTGACGTAATTCCTATTACGGCCTATGGTGGCGCCAGCTGCGCCCAAGTCTCCTGCTCTGGCTTCACTGTGTTTGAATGGCTTCCCCAGCTAACAGCTGATTGGCTGAGATTGGCAGATAACCGGGACTCTACTGTACACGTGTACCAAGAAACTAGAATAACTAAAATCTCCAGGCATCTCCAGTGGTGATATAAGACAGCAGAGAAATCCCTCCTAAACCTGGAATCCCTCCTAAACCTAAGAAATAGAAGGACCGGTGCTAACTTGTTCAGCAATGCCTGCATTGCTTACGGCTCCTCCCTGCTTTTTTTCTATAGGTAGTGGGGTATATGGCATCCATTCACTGTCAGGTCCCTGTTTCTGATTCAAGGATAAGATTGCGGGTCTGGTATCATCTCCCATTGGCCCTAGGAATGCAGTGTTCTCCCCAGGCTCTTTTAGCCGGGTGTTACACCCGGCTAGTTTTAGCGAGCACCCGGCTGTCATCGGCTCACCTCCTCCTATTCTGTAAGCAGAGTTGCTCACTGAAGCACCGGCCCTGCATTCTCTCATCTCGCCCCACCCGGCTACTTTTTCATGCCACCCGGTTGTAAAAAAAATTCTGGGGAGAACTCTGGAACACATGCATGTTACTTGGTGTTGTCCTGTGCAGATCTTAGGGTGCATGCACACATCCAATTTAATTGGCCAATGTTACCTCTTCCATGTAGTATGAAGGCCCATTTTGATTATAACGAACAACTTGAGTAGGTAAGCTGTATTATTATATGAAAGTTTTTAAATTGGCCAAACATTTGCCAGTCAAAATTGGATATGTATATGCACGTTGTAGCCTGGTACACACACACACACGAGCCATGTCACCCTGAGGACATCGGCAACCAATCTCTCGAGTGACATTGCAGAGCTGAGGCTGTAGGCCAGAAATGTGTTCACTTCCTATACGGAATGGGGGGGGGGGGACTGACACCATGTGGGGGATGGGGTTAGTGGCGAGGACAATGCTTTCATGAAGGAGCAGCTGAGAGGGGTTGGGGGCTGCTATACACATGCTGTATTCTCGGCAGAGTAGATCTGACTAAGCTGAGTTTCACCCAGGGCAGGGGTGTCAAATTTAAATACGAGGTGGCCCGAAATTGAACACTGGGACCAAGTCGCAGGCCAACTTCAGTGTCTGGTGGCCACCTTCCTCCGTTATAAAGTTCCCTGGTGTCTAGTAGCCCTCCCCTATACAGTTCCCTGGTGTCTAGTAGTCCCCACCCTCCCCTATACAGCTCCCTGGTGTCAAGTGACCTCCTTCCATTCCCTATTAAGTCCACTGGTGTCTAGTGGTCCTCCCTCCCACCCCTTTAAGGTTCCCTGGTCTTTAATGGTCCTTCCTCCCCTATACAGTTCCCTGGTGTCTAGCAGCCCCTCCTTTCCTTCCCCTATACAGTTCCCAGGTGTCTAGTGCTTTACCTCTCCCTCCCCCATATGGTTTCCCTAGTGTTCTAGGGCTTCACCTCCAATATAGCTTCTCTGGTGATCTAGAGCGGGCCAAACATAATGCAAAGTGGGGAAACCGCTTGCGGGCCAAATTTGGCCTGTGGGCCAGAGTTTGACATGTATGGCCTAACTGGTTCACACTGCACTCAGCAGTCTTCATTATACAGTACATGATCCAGGATCAGAGCTGAAAAGTTTTGTTTTTGTTTTTTCTTTTGAAATAATCCAGATTTGTTAAGTCAGTGGTGTTCTTCAACCTTACCCGCTTCTGGACTGACGTGGTTGGGATCTACGTCCTACTGGTGGCTGTGCAAGCTCTGACAGGACTTAGATTCACCGCCGCACACTCACGCTGTCCTCCGTCGCTGCATCAGCTTTCTCTGCTGCCTTAAAAATAGTGTGTCCATTGTGCAATATGTGCTGTTCCATGCTGTAAAATGCATTGCATAGGAGATAGGACCATGCTAATCCTCCCCCAGAAATGCTCAGAGACTGACTAGCCAGCAGCAGCTTCACTTTACCTAGGAGGACTCTTAGGCCTCGTTTCCACTTGTGCGGTGGCATGCGTCTTGCGAGACGCGATGCCGGCACAGCTGCCTCTTGCAGACGAATCCCACCAGTCGCGCTATGCACGGCTATGGGATTCGGACAGTATCGCTCAAAATTATGCTGCAGGGCCTCAGATTTTTCCTCAGCCATGAATTCGGATGGCTAACATAGACTTCTATAGGCTGCTAAAATCCATCCGAATTGGTGGGCCCGGATTCGCAGCAAGGGAAACCTAGCCTTAGCAACTTCTTCAGAGGCAGCTATAAAGTCTATCCCCCTGGCAGGAAATGATGTAAATACACAGGGATGTGGTACAAAATGGCGTCTATTGTGTTTCTGCCGCTTTATCTTACTTCTGGACCAATCAGAATAATCTTTATTCACCAAATGTGACAGCTGCCTCACCCAAAATTATTTTTGGTATACACAGCTATTACATAGTGCAAATAACAACATAGGACACAGTGCAACTGATGGAAGACTAACAGAAGGACACATAAGATGTAAGTCATAGGTGTAGTACGCTACGCTAGGTGCAATCCCCTTGCTCCCCAGAGATACTGGAGATGCAGTTCAGGAGGTGTTCTTTGGAAGAGGGTGAAGTTCAGAAGGAGCAGGAGTGAAGCATTAACAGTGAAGCATATACATTTTTGTTTTTGAAAAAACCTGTTCAGTCTTTTTTACACTGTGAAGTGCCAAACCTCTCTTAGTGTGTATGGGAGTTCAGAAGGAGGACTGCTTGGGTGGAGGAAGGTGTTCCTGTGCTTAGCGGTTTTGGTGGGGATGATCTTGTAGCGGCAGCCTGAGGGAAGGAGAGTGAAGAAACGACTGCTGGGGTAGGAGGGGTTATGGGTTATCCTGTTGGCCCTGGACCTCATTCTGGATGTGTACAGGGGTGACCCGATGATCTTCTCGGCGGTGCTGATTACTCTGCATCCTCGGTCGCCTGCATTAGCCCCTGTGTACCAGACGATAATGAAAGAGCAGAGGACAGATTCTATGGTGGCAGTATAGAAACTGGTCAGAAGCTCCGGCAGGATTCCAAACTGTCTCACTTGCTTCAAGAAGGACAGCCTCTGCTGGGCCTATTTTTGGATTATAGTTGTATTTGCACCCCACCTCGAGTAGTCCGTGAATGTAGTGCTTAGGAAGCTAGCGCTATGTACCGTGGAGACCTCTTTGTCCGCGATGGAGACCAGGTTGAGTGTGGGTGGGTGCCTTCTGAAGTCCTCGATCAGTTCAACAGTTTTTGCCTCTTTCAGGACAAGCTTGTTGTCTTTTTACCGCCAGATTTCATAGTGATGCTACTGGGTCTAGTACAATAACAAACCAGAGCTGCACAGCATGTATATGCCATCTAGCAGCCTCCATATTTATAGATGACCGGTACTCTTTGATGACCTAGATTCTGGGCCTTTCGTGTGCTCACTAATCACTGCTTTATTACCCCCTAGGGCACTCTGGGCAGCCGTGACTGCGGTATTGAGGTAACTCCGCATCTCTTGAGAAGACTCCCTTCCTTTTTTAGTCTGCAATCACGTCGCAGCTGATTTGGTACTTTAAACAGATTCTATTTTTTGGAGCTTGAGCTAAAAATGTCCATTACCGTGTCTTTCTAAATACAACCTTCCCGGTTATCTGTGCTCTAATTCTGTTCTCTTTTTTTCTTCCTGCATTCTTGCCTCAGTTTGGTATGGACCACTCTCTGACAGTTCATAAAACGCCAAGCCGCTTGCATAGAGCACAAAGTATGAGCTGCTCTTCTGTAGACCTGATTCGCTGACGCCGGTGCCTAATACAGTTGGCCTGAGTTCAGGGATGAATGAGCAGCTCGGGCCAAACACAGAGGAATTATTGAGTGGGGGGGGGGGGGGGGGGGAAGCAGATTGTAAACTGCCCATAAAACACCATTAGGCCTGGAAGCCACTAGAAAGCGCAAAGTGCTATAGCAATCGCTAGCGATTTGTGATAGCGTTTTGCAAGCAATTTTGGGAGTGATTTCCCTGCTCCTATACAATTCATTAGAATGGAAGCGCTCCCAAAATGCTGCATGTCCTGTGATTGCGATTTGCTTAATCGCAATCGCTCTAGTGGAATCTGTCCCATCCATTTACATTGGCAGAGCGTTTAGGGAAATCCCTAGCGATTGAAAGCGCTCTCCCTAAATGCTAAAAAAAACCGCTCTAGTGGGTGTCAGGAACCGGCCCGCGGCACGCCTGCGTATACGGTTCCCGACTGCGGGTTTGACCAGATTAAGCGGGTAACAGCCTTATTTAAGCTACAAACAAGGCTGGGACCCCTCAAACACTTCCCACTGCCACCACTAGCGTTGCTAGACCCATCCCCTCAGCTGTCGAGGGCTCAACGCGCAAACTGCGTTTTCGTATTTGGGTCAGCTTTGCACTTAGGCCGAATACGAGAACGCCACGCACCCACACACACAGTACAGTTGTACAGTAACACAGCACAATCAGACACTGACTTGTAATGCAAGTTACACTGTCGTGCAGCAAAACCACTAACAGTCATTCCGAACGATACTGTTAGCTACTCGCACTGGCGTTTCGTATGTTGGGTCAGCTGCGCGCTTTAGGCCAACGTATGACAAACGCCCCCACACACAATGCAATTACACTTTCATATGGTAGTGTTGCTCAAGCATACAATTAGGCATGGATTTATACACAGTTGCACTTCAATCTCCTCTAGGCTATGAGTGTTAGTTTAGTACCGCAGAAGTCAAGCTTATTAAATAACGATTTAATATTCCATAGAAAAAATAGAACAATGCTGAAAATAATATATACAAAGATTACAAAAACAAAGTAAAAAAAGTTACAAGATAAAAGTTACAAAAATAAGAGGTTACAAAGATACACACCAAGCAATTTGCTTACCAAAATACAGGAATCCAGATAGAAGAACCTTGGACTTTTGTGGACGGACACAATTCTGGTTAGACCAGGAGTCCACTAGCTTGGGCCAGGAGACCGGCTGCCGCTACCGTCAGGAGGGGACTGATTTGAGGTAGCTGTCCCCTGGTTTTTATAATGAAATATTCGCCTCGGGGGGGGGGGGGGGGGGGGGGGGTGAGACCTAGATTTAATTACATCCTCAGTCATAATTGGATTTCCAGAGATCTAACATCCATATGGGAAAAATGTACTGTAGCCCACATACATGAAAAGATTTCCCTAACCTCCAATCTCCCCAGGTTACAGGTGACAATTGATTAAGGCTTTCACATTGCAGCAGGATGTCCTGTGTGAAGTCCTGGCTCAGGCTGGTGTGAGCTGCTTCAAGGCATATGGCAGCCAGTCCAGGTGACAATTGCTTCCAAGCACCATACACCTCTGCTACAGTATTCAGACAACAGGGTCAGACCACCTGTATAGGCTTCAAAGCAACTGTCTGATGTAAATTCTAGAGTCTTTTGTTAGCCTTTGAAGTTCCCTTTGAAGTTCCCTGACTGTCCTGATTTGTATAATGGGACAATGGGGCTTCTAATTAGCTCCCTGCTCCCAGAGGAACTGAAGGTAATTGTATTCCACACTGTCATACAGACAAGTACAGCTTCCCCAAAGCCAGATGACCACCCATACATACGCATCTGAAGTACATAGCAGACAGGAAAATTAAAATATTATCCTTACATCATAAGCACCCAAGTATATTCCTGACAGTGGGTTCCAGACCTGAGGATTGGCAACCTATACAGTTCTTTAAATTCATATGGAATTCTGTATTATGCAGACCATTCCCTGTGCCTCCAGGTAATTATACAGACCATTCCCTGTCCCTCCCGGAATTATGCAGCCCATTCTCTGTGCCTCCAGAAGGAGAGTGAAGCAGTGCCAGATTGATGATGATGTCTTTAGGATGTTCAAAACTATTTCAGTGTATCTGTAAACTTTATTTTTTTTATTAATTTTCAAGTTGTAAAGTGGTCCTAAAGAGAGGTGGGACAGGCACGGGTGGTCCTCAGTTCAGGAATAGCAGTGTGTGCACCTAGTGAACTAACAGTGTGCCATTCTCACCATTGTGTTCAGAACAGCAGGTATTACTATCCACATATACAGTATGCCGAGTTCCTTACCAGTAAGTTTTATTCTTTTCCCTAAAGTAAAGTGGCACAGTTAGAGGAAAGCCAATTACACATCTTCCACATACGGTAAGCTGATTCCCTTCTTGGTATTGATGCCTGGACCTCGCTGCACACAGTAAGGGCCTTTGCAGAGAGTAACCAGGCCTCTCACAGTGATTTGGGGTCATTAAGCTACAGGCTGTCAAATGTTTTATCCGAAAATAGAGCGAGAAATGATTTATGAGCTCAGATTTCCAGGAACAATTTCAGGAAAAGACAATGTCCCTCCATACAGAGAATCTGCACTTGGTGCCTGTTATTTCACTTACTGGGCTTGATTCACTTATAGCATGCCTCATCAGAGATAACACGCCTTATCAAAGTTAACATGCCTTATCAGAGTAACATAGCGAACGTATGCCTGCTAATTGGCAATGACGATAGCTCCACTCGTCCTGCCCTGAGCAGGCGTGTTAACTTTGATGAGGCGTGTTAACTTTGATAAGGCATGCTATTTCTCTTAGTGAATCAAGCCCTTTGCCTGTTCGTGTGATGTGAGTATGAAATGTTTGGTTACTGAGAGTTCTGAAGCCAATACAAAATATACCTGGTCTCCCAGAATTCTTGGGGGGGGGGGGGGGAGGAGCTGGATTCCACATATCTAAACAGCCTAAGCGGCTAAGCATCACTGGGAAGCATCACTTACCAATATACAACAATATATTAAAATAGTGTTTCTGATGCTGAAACCAGAAACATTACCGCAAAAAATTGGTTATCTTTTTTAATTAACTACATTCTACTATAAGGACGGAGGAGAAGGGCCTTTGCTGATTTCTTTTTTTTCATAATCACAGAGGCTCTGGCTGCCCCTGGCTTGGTAACCGCTGCATAATTGGCAGGGCTGTGGAGTCACCATAGTGACCGGAGGAAACCCACATGAGCATAAAGAGAACATACTGATTCCATACCGCTAGTTAAGTGGCTGAGATAAATGTTATTAAAATATAATTTCCAGTTCATTATGTAGCCAGCTATGCCTTTCTAGAAGTGTTGAATTAGACTTCCTGTCTTGCAGCCATGGCAACAGTCTATAGTTTGGTTTATATAACCACTCCCAAAGCCCCGCCTCTCTCCCTCTCAGTGTCTGGACTAGAGATGGTCAGTAAAACTAATAATTCTGAATTTCAGGCAAATTTAATGCAACGTGGAATGGAGCCAATAGTAAATAAACAGGAAGTTCATTGGATAACCCTAAATCCAGTCTGCATAGTAATTGAATGATTGAAGCTCTGGTGGGAGTTGCTGGTTTTTGATTGGTCTATTTTCAGGTAACAGATATTTGCATAAAATTAACACAAAATTTGCATGGACTCTGAAGCGTTTCGCATGTCATTGACCATCCCTGGTGGCAGCGTTTCCATGTACGTGAGCTGTAGTATTATAGATAACTGCTGTGTCAACACACACGCAATGTCACCTCTGGACGCCAGCTGTCCCTGTTTGGCCTTGGAAATGTTCCTGGTTGTAAAAGCTGGTTAACTCTGTGCTGAGTGTTTCAGCTTTCCCTGTGTGAGGGCCGGTGCACACCTAAAAGCGCTAGCGTAATCACAAACTCTCAGCGCTTTTAGAAGTGATTCTAGGCATGTGCTTAGCAATTTTCTATTTATACCTAGCAAGCGACTTTGGTGTAGCTATTTTTTTTTAAGTACAGTAGAGCTGCAAGTATACAGGTTTAGTAGAAAAAAAATGCTTGGAAAATCGCTCTGTTATAGCTCTTTAAAGAGCGAATTTCCACTTTCCTATACGTACAGAGAACCAGAGCTGAATAAAAGAAAAAGTTCTATACATACCTGGTGCTTCCTCCAGCCCCATAAGCTCGGATCACTCCCACACGGTCGTCCTCCGCTGTCTGTAGCTCCGGTATCGGGTCCCGTCACTTCTGTCAGTCGCGGCCAGTCTGACGTAAGAGAAGTGCTCTCCGCGTATCTCTCCAGCAGCCACTGGGGAGATATGTAAAGGGCACACTTCTCCTGCGTAGACTGGCCCCCATAGCCCACAAGGTCACCTGGCGTCCTCTTGGTCACACCACACGAAGGGCTACATTCACAAAGCCCTGCTGCTATAGCAGTGCGAGCTCCATGACAAGCAGCGGGACTGGATGGGAGGCATGCTACGCCCGATCCTGCTGCACAGCGTGCCTTCCTTAGTTACGTGCGCTGCTTACATTAGCAACACGCTTTCCTTTACATGCCGGCCGCTCCTGTGAAGTATCGCAGCTGCGATACTTCACTAGCGTGGCCGCTACTATGTATGCCATCTAATAACTATGCTAATTAACACAGCAGCACCCAGCATTTAAAGCAACGCGAGTTGCTAATGTAAGCAGTGCACGTAACTATGGAAGGCGCGCTACACTGCAGGACCGCACATAGCGCTCCTCCCTAAATTTAGGTCACGCTGCTGTCATGGAGCTGCTATAGCAGCGCGACTTCACGAATCAAGCCACAAATGTGAAATTAGCCCCAGTCATAGCCCCTGAACAAGCATGCAGATCAGATCTTTGACAAAGGACTGAAACACACTGCAGAGAGCTTTTTAATCCGACAGCACTGCATTTGCGTTTACAGTTATATGGCCTATCAATCCACTGCCACTCTTACCCCACCCCCCGATCCACCTACATTTTCCATTCTGGCTGATTGTACATTTTAGTGGGATCAATCCCCTTTTTGGGGGGGGGGGGGAGAGATGAACTGGTATTGCAGTGTTCTCACCAGAATTTTATTCCAGCCGGGTGGCATGACAAAGTAGCCGGGTGGCATGAAGATGTAGCTGGGTTGGCGAGATGGCAGAATCCATGGCTGGCGCTTCTTTGCTTACAGCAGAGGAGGAGGTGGGCTGTTGACAAGCCGGGTGCTCACCAAAGCTAGTCGGGAGGAGCACCCGGCTAAAAGATCCTGTGGAGGATATTGTATTGTTTAAAAATCAGTATGACTCACTTTGAGTATTCCAGATAATAGTTTGGCCACGTTCACATCGGTACATGCAGTGTAACGGCCGCATTGTAGCAGCTTTCCACATTGCAATGCACCACCTATGCAACGTTCATAGTTTGGCCTGTGCATTGTGGTTTAACAGCGTGGGGCACTGCATGCAGTGTGTTACCGCAAAGCCTGCACATTAAAGGTGTCGGTACTTTTCATTGACGGTATGCCTCACTGCGGGTATAACGTACGGACGTTCCAGTTCCGTTGCTTTACAGCAGAATACCTGCAGCATGAGGTGACCCAGAACCACTAGTAAGCTATAGGGGACAAAAAAAGACTGAAAAGCCCTCCTACTAAAAGAAAAAACAGTGCTTAGTGTGGTTTGCCTTCTTAAAATAGAAGGTATTTGCGATAATTCAGATTTAAAGTGGGTCCGAGATAAACTTTTACTCATTGCATAATTCTGCCCCTTACATATAGTTTATAGGGCATTCCTCAAGCCAAATATTTTTTTTTTAAATACACTAATTCCCTATAAACTAAGCAAGCCTCACCTACAGCTCCTATAGCACCTAGGCGTTCTGAGTCCCATGTAGCAAGTGCTCATGGGACCTCAGTCTGGTGAGGAGGCCTTTCCCAAAGGAGGAGGCATTACCAGCCAGAGATGTCAGAGGCAAGGGGGAGGAGAGAGGAGTGGAGTTTTCACAGGCTGAGGGGTGGAGACGCAGAGCAGCTTGCCTGTGTGATGACAAGCAGAATATGGCTGCTCTCATTGTATCACAGCAATAACTAATCATATACTGTTGAAGCTGTTTGCAGCTAGATTTGCTGTGTAAGCTATCTAAACTTTAGACAAGATATATAGACAAGTTACTTGTTATAGTTAGTTTTTCATCTCGGATCTGCACAATGCACCACTGCTGAATATGCAAATGATCCCTTTATGCCCCTGAAGCCAGGCTTGCATCCAGAACCGCTGGTGCCTAGCAAGCCTGTAGCTTTACATTTTACAGAGCCACATCAACATATGTTGCTTTTTAGTAGGAGGGCTTTTCAGTCTCTCTAAGTCCCCTATACTTATCTAGTGGTTTGGGTCACGCCAATCTACGTGGTTACTCTGTTGTACTGGTACAAGCCCCTATCCCATTGAGCCATATCAATCTCTGCCATGCACTGAGGAGGACCAACAGCCCGAAACAGGCTGTCTGCACGTTGGGTTGATGTGCTGTACAGCGCCCACTGTGAACCGAGCCTATGGTTGTCAGTGCAGAAGTTTGTTTTGTGACTTCAGTCTGCAGTAGCATAGGGAGCAGGCCAGAGCACAATGCTGGGAGCACTGCGGCCTATCCACAGACGCAGCCCCACCTCTATAACCCGCAGCGCAGGAGAACTGAGCGTTCCCGTGTTTTAGAAAGCTTTGCTCTGGGAATAGAATGGATGGCAGCAGGTGACTCTTCACGCTACAAACGCCCTGATTAACCTTGCGTGGCATAAAGAGGATTATTAACGTCAGAGAGCGCGGCGTGTGGAAGATGGAACAATGAAAGTGTCACACTTGTGCCTCTGCAGTGCATCAGACTGACGGTTATTGGTGTGCTGCACTTCATAGCACTGCTGAGAGCTGGCCTGCTCATAGCGGAGGGCCTGCAAGCCAACATAGCTTCCTCCTGACCCCGATCATTGACCCCAGATACCGATGTTGCCCCCGCAACCCCCTCTCCGAAATCCAGCCACACATCCATAGATCGATTGCAAAACTGTCTTCAAGAATTTTGATGAAACTGTCAACTTCCCAGATTATACACATATACACTCTTTAATGGAATCTGCAATCAGATATTGAGTGCGTATCGCTGCAGCAATGCATTAGTTTGGCGCCGGGCAGTCCTGATTTCGCTATGCATTACCTGGCACCCATTCTCATTTAAATCCTGTGCTATAAAGTCTTAACCCTAATCACATACCTATTGCCTAACCCAACCCCCACCCCCCTTTAAGTGTGTACAACTAACCATGAAACCCTGACACCCAAATGACCAATAGTTGTACCTAATTGGCTACTGTGTCCCCTGTATTATAGCAGTGGTCATTTTTTACCTTTTATGTCGGCATTGGTTACTTTGTCCTCTGTATTACAGCAGTGGTCACTTTGTACCCTTTATATAGGTATTGGTTACTTTGCCCTCTGTATTACAGCAGTGGTCACTTTGTACCCTTTATATAGGTATTGGTTACAGTGTCCCCTGTATTATAGCAGTGGTCACTTTGTACCCTTTATATAGGTATTGGTTACAGTGTCCCCTGTATTATAGCAGTGGTCACTTTGTACCCTTTATATAAAACAGCAGTTTGCCTGTTTTACTTTTTCAAAACAGAAGGTATTTGTGATTATTCAGGTTGGAGTGAGCTCTGAGGTGTCCCACAATGCATCACATCTGAATATGCAAATCATCCTTTGTTGTCCCTGTAAGCTAACCACACCTCCAGATCTTTGGCATGCAATGATGTGTCATCTTGTTTAATATACAGAGCCACACTAATCCAGCATGCATATAGACTGTTTCGGATTGAATGATTCTCATCAGTGCATGGCAAGGATTAAAGTGGCTCTATGGGGTATTGGGGTAGGACTTGAAACACCCAGAGTTACAGGTTGCCTAGCAAACTTATGGTGAACCAGAACTCCCAGGAGTGTGTAAGGGGGTTGAAAGAGATCAAAAAGCCTCCTAACTAAAATGCTATGCAAAACAGAAGGTTGCCTTCTTAAAACAGACGGTATTTGTAATTATTCAGGTTGGAGTGAGCTTTGAAGTTTTCCACAATGCATACCCTTCATATAGGTATTGGTTACTGTGTCTCCTGTATTATAGCAGTAATCACTTTGTATCCTTTATATCGGTACTGGTCACTATTTCCGCTGTATGATAGCAGTGATCACTTTGTACCCTTTATATCGGTACTGGTCACTTTGTCCCCTGTATTATAGCAGTGATCACTTTGTACCCTTTATATCGGTACTGGTCACTTTGTCCCCTGTATTATAGCAGTGGTCACTATTCTATCGGTACTGGTCACTTTGTCCCCTGTATTATAGCAATGGTCACTTTGTACCCTTTATATCGGTACTGGTCACTTTGTCCCCTGTATTATAGCAGTGGTCACTATTATATCGGTACTGGTCACTATGTCCCCTGTATTATAGCAGTGATCACTTTGTACACTTTATATCGGTACTGGTCACTTTGTCCCCTGTATTATAGCAGTGGTCACTATTATATCGGTACTGGTCACTTTGTCCCCTGTATTATAGCAGTGGTCACTATTATATCGGTACTGGTCACTATGTCCCCTGTATTATAGCAGTGATCACTTTGTACCCTTTATATCGGTACTGGTCACTTTGTCCCCTGTATTATAGCAGTAGTCACTATTATATCAGTACTGGTCACTGTGTCCCCTGTATTATAGCAGTGGTCACTTTGTACCCTGTCACCTGTTGCATCTCTTCCAAATGCTGTGATAAATGGCATGGATAGGTAGTGAGGTCAGTGGTAAAAAACCCTTGTGGGGAGGTACACAAGGACGGATCTAGACCAACTTGCGCCTGGGGCAAGGTCAGGCGCCCATGCTCTTATCCCTACTTTTTATACATCATTCGCAAATTAGGTTATAGCTAGGTGCCCCCCCCCCCCCCCCCCCCCAGTATAGGATAGATAGGTGCCCCCCCCCCCCCCCCCACACACACACACTGTGTTGGGCATAGCGCTTTTAGCAAGTTTTCCTTGCCCGACACAGTGTCGGACATACCGCTCAGGGGGTTAAACTGAGAAATAATATCCTCTAAATGAAACAAACCACCAAAATGGTGCTAATGAAGACGCAAACAATCAATGCAGATCACAGCCACACAACAATCAGTAACTCGACACTTGTACGGCTGCGTTTAGTGTTGACAGACGACACATAAGCCAAACACGCCGATGCGTCACGCTCCCGTGCCCGCCTATCAATACTGCCAATTGTTTATTTCCCCATCCAAATTTTGCCGCCTTTTTGAGAATTCAACAAACTGAGGGCAAGAGACAAGCCTGCACCCTCCTTCCCCGTCCCCCAGATCCATCCCTGGAGGTACAGGATGTTGGAACTATGTATTTGGAAAGCTTACTGCCCAACATGGGGAGGTGGAGCATAACTGTACATCTGTATCCCCGACCCCTGTGTGCACTGTACATCGTGTAGGTGTCTGGACTTTTCTGCCTATTCATGAGGGACTGAGAGGGTCAGTCCATACACATATTTATCCAACAATGAGTACTAAAAATTAACTTTCAATCAAAAACATTAAAAGCCAACTTTTACTGCTTTTCCTTTGAAAAAGCTTCCTTCGGGAAGTTAACCACTTGAGGACCCACCCTTTACCCCCCCTTAAGGACCAGCGCTGTTTTAGCGGATCTGTGCTGGGTGGGCTGTGCAGCCCCCAGCACAGATCAGGGTGCAGGCTGAGCGACCAGATCACCCCCCTTTTTTCCCCACTAGGGGGATAATGTGCTGGGGGGTCTGATCGCTCCTGCCTTGCCTGGGTGTTGCGGGGGGGCACCTCAAAGCCCCCCTCCGCGGCGAAATTCCCCCCCCCCTCCCTCTCCTCCCTCCCTTCCCCGGAGATCCGAGGCTGCACAGGAACGGATCTGTCCTGTGCAGCCTCTAACAGGCTCCTGCCTGTCATGTGACAGCGATCCCCGGCCGCTGATTGGCCGGGGATCGCTGATCTGGTACAACGCTGCTACTGTTAGCAGCGTTGTACGAATGTAAACAAAGCGGATTATTTCCGCTTGTGTTTACATTTAGCCTGCGAGCCGCGATCGGCAGCCCGCAGGCTATTCACGGAGCCCCCCGCCGTGAATTGACAGGAAGCAGCCGCTCGCGCAAACGGCTGCTTCCTGATTAATTAGCCTGCAGCCGGCGACGCAGAATTGCGTCGCTGGTCCTGCAGCTGCCACTTTGCCGACGCGCGGTATGAGTGCGCGGTCGGCAAGTGGTTAAACATGTTGGGTGTGTGGTGGGGGTAGTGTTTATGTATGTTTTTAGGGTGAATCTTGGAGTGTCTTGAGACCTTTATACCTCATAGACTATATACTTACCAGAGTACCCTCCCTATTCAGCTTTATGGTACTACTTTTTTTTAAAGCAGCCTTAGTTGGCTTTTAATGTTTTTGATTAAAAGTTAATTTTTAGTCCTCACTGTTGGATGAATATGTGTATGTATTCCTAAATCAGGCTATTGTTTACTGAGAGGGTGAGTTGTCATGTTTGCTTGGAACCCGTACCACATCAGTATTCTGCCTTATGCCCCCATGATCTGAGCGGAGGGTTGCGTAGTCGCGCCCCGAGGTTGTGCCTGTGAAGTGAGTCACAGTGAGGAGGGCGGAGGTAGAAAGTTGTGAGAGTTTAGTAAAAAGTCTGATCTTACATGTAGCTTTGCTTGCTGAGGACTGGTGAGAGAGGGGGGATGTATTACTGGGAGGGAGGATGGGGGGGGGGGGGGGGGAGACACGGAGTTTGTTACTCTTGTGACCTAACCATCTGGAAAAAGGAAAGTGTTGGGCTGAGTCCTGCATGAATAAAGCTCCAGCGAAAAACCATCCATATTTGGTGAAAGCTCGGGGCCTGCTCCCAGCCCGTCCTAGCTTGCCTCTGTCACACTATTAACCTCCGACGTGCCGCTCGGCGCTGGCAGGAGATCGGTTAAAGGCTGGGAAACTTATAGAACTTCCAGTGTGTGTGTGTGTGTGCGTATTTCTGGAACCTCTCCCAATGTCCTGTCTCAGCTGTGCTGCATGTAATTACTCTAATCCTCCTTGATACTAAAGAGGCCAGACAGCAAAGCAAAACCATTGCAGCTGCTCTGGAAACATTGCAGCTGCAAAAGGGAATCCCACCGTCTGCCTGATTTCAAATTTCAGCCGGCCGTGTGTGCTGGGATTGGATCGCGGAACCGCAGATCTGCAAGCTGAAATGTAAAAATAGTTCTGTGAAGGTCAACATACGCTGGATCCATTCTTTGGAGGATTTGATTACCTTGATAGAATATGCCAGTGCTCTACTGATCACCCTTTGCTTAAAAGTGGACCTGAACTCTCTGCTCTAAAAGATACACAACAGCATAATAACCTTTAAAGAGAATCTGTACTCTAAAATTCTTACAATAAAAAGCATACCATTCTATTCATTATGTTCTCCTGGGCCCCTCTGTACTGTTTCTGCCACTCCCTGCTGCAATCCGGGCTTGTAATTGCCAGTTTTAAGCAGTGTTTACAAACAAAAGACATGACTGCTAACCAGCATGTGATAGGCCGAGGGAAGCTCAGTCTTTGACTCATACAGAGCCTGGAGGGGGCGTGGAGAGGGTGTGTATAGCTTCTATCTTATCACAAGCAGAGCAGCACATTCTTGCCTGAGTGCCTGAGCCCGACAAAGCCGTCAAAATAAAGAAGATTAGATTATATAACAGAGATAGTACAGCCACTGTGCAACTAGGAAAGGCTGCAGTAAAACAGACCACATTAGAACAGGTATAGGAACTTATAGAATAGAAGAAATAAGGCTGAAATTTTTGTTACAGAGTCTCTTTAAAGAAAAACATTTATTTGTTACAGCTGATACAAATCCTGCAATAAATCAGCAGTGTACTACTTGCTTTCATGGAAGCAGACCTATTGTCAATATCCTGTGTTTACAAATGAGATCTCTGCCGTGGCAGTCAGCTGGCACAGCTAAGGGATAAAATAACAACTTGTGCTTAGTCACAGATTAGGGGGTATTAGAGTAAACTCTCTAAATACATACAGGGTGCATTTTTCTATGTTTTCCTTCTGTCCTGTGCAAGAGTTCAGGTCCACTTTAAGTGGAACTTTAAGGCCTGGAAGCCACTACAAATAGCAATCGCTAGTGTTTTCTGGCAATTTTGATAGCAATTTTAAAAAGTTTAAGGACCCATTAACACTAGAAATCGTTAAACACAATCAGAAACACTGAGCGAATTTTTCTGGAGTTTCCCAGAATTTTTTCCTAGATATTTTCCAGCTATTTTTCACTGTACAGAAAGCGATTTTTCAGCGATTAGCGGTATGCAATTTCCATTTCAATAAGCTGTGTCTGTCTTCCATAAACAGGAAATGACATCTGCACAGGAAAAAGGGGTGTTTTGTGGTTAAACTCCAAGGTTTGACGGGTAAAATCTCTGGAAAATTGCTGGAAAAACTCTGATTGTGAACAGGCCAGTGCTTCCAGAGCAATTTACCAGCGCTCCTATACTTAACATTGAAACGTTAATCGCTCAGAATTGCTCAAAAAATGCTGCAGGCAACGCGTTTGCGTTTCAGCAACATTACCTAGATTTCCCATCCAGTCAGATAGATTAAATCGATCGAAATCGGCAACAAATCGATGGATCTGCTGATTCTATTGATTGATGGCTGAAATCAACCACTGTATGGTCCCCTTAAGAATAAGCTGTATTTACGTCAGTGTTTGCCCACATTCTGCAGAGCTGCCTGTGATTTTGCCAGTGAGTGGCATGTTAATGCTGCCTGAGTGACAACTGTGTACAGCTGCAGTGTTCTCCCCAGGCTCTTTTCTCCCGGCTAGTTTTGGTGAGCACCCGGCTGTCATCGGCTCACCTCCTCAGTTGAGCACAGAAGCACCGGCCCTGCATTCTCTCATCTCGCCTCACCCGGCTACTTTACATGCCACCTGGCTGGAAAAAATTTCTGGGGAGAACGCTGAGTCTGGTGTGTGTACAGGTGTCCATGCACCGGACGGCTCAGGTGTGTGCACAGGCCTGAGTGACAGCTGTGTACAGCCGGGTGTGTACAGGTGTCCATGCTGCGGACGGCTCAGGTGTGTGCATAGGACTGAGAAGCTGTGTACAGCCGGGTGTGTGTACAGGTGTCCATGCTGCGGACGGCTCAGGTGTGTGCACAGGCCTGAGTGACAGCTGTACAGCCGGGTGTGTACAGGTGTCCATGCTGTGGACGGCTCAGGTGTGTGCATAAGCCTGAGAAGCTGTGTACAGCCGGGTGTGTGTACAGGTGTCCATGCACCGGACGGCTCAGGTGTGTGCACAGGCCTGAGTGACAGCTGTGTACAGCCGGGTGTGTACAGGTGTCCATGCTGCGGACGGCTCAGGTGTGTGCATAGGACTGAGAAGCTGTGTACAGCCGGGTGTGTGTACAGGTGTCCATGCACCGGACGGCTCAGGTGTGTGCACAGGCCTGAGTGACAGCTGTGTACAGCCGGGTGTGTGTACAGGTGTCCATGCTGCGGACGGCTCAGGTGTGTGCATAGGCCTGAGAAGCTGTGTACAGCCGGGTGTGTGTACAGGTGTCCATGCTGCGGACGGCTCAGGTGTGTGCACAGGCCTGAGTGACAGCTGTGTACAGCCGGGTGTGTGTACAGGTGTCCTTGCTGCGGACGGCTCAGGTGTGTGCATGGGCCTGAGTGACAGCTGTGTACAGCCGGGTGTGTGTACAGGTGTCCATGCTGCGGACGGCTCAGGTGTGTGCATAGGCCTGAGAAGCTGTGTACAGCCGGGTGTGTCTACAGGTGTCCATGCTGCGGACGGCTCAGGTGTGTGCACAGGCCTGAGTGACAGCTGTGTACAGCCGGGTGTGTACAGGTGTCCATGCTGCGGACGGCTCAGGTGTGTGCATAGGACTGAGAAGCTGTGTACAGCCGGGTGTGTGTACAGGTGTCCATGCTGCGGACGGCTCAGGTGTGTGCACAGGCCTGAGTGACAACTGTACAGCCGGGTGTGTACAGGTGTCCATGCTGCGGACGGCTCAGGTGTGTGCATAAGCCTGAGAAGCTGTGTACAGCCGGGTGTGTGTACAGGTGTCCATGCACCGGACTGCTCAGGTGTGTGCACAGGCCTGAGTGACAGCTGTGTACAGCCGGGTGTTTACAGGTGTCCATGCTGCGGACGGCTCAGGTGTGTGCATAGGCCTGAGAAGCTGTGTACAGCCGGGTGTGTGTACAGGTGTCCATGCACCGGACGGCTCAGGTGTGTGCACAGGCCTGAGTGACAGCTGTGTACAGCCGGGTGTGTGTACAGGTGTCCATGCTGCGGACGGCTCAGGTGTGTGCATAGGCCTGAGAAGCTGTGTACAGCCGGGTGTGTGTACAGGTGTCCATGCTGCGGACGGCTCAGGTGTGTGCACAGGCCTGAGTGACAGCTGTGTACAGCCGGGTGTGTGTACAGGTGTCCTTGCTGCGGACGGCTCAGGTGTGTGCATGGGCCTGAGTGACAGCTGTGTACAGCCGGGTGTGTGTACAGGTGTCCATGCTGCGGACGGCTCAGGTGTGTGCATAGGCCTGAGAAGCTGTGTACAGCCGGGTGTGTGTACAGGTGTCCATGCTGCGGACGGCTCAGGTGTGTGCATAGGCCTGAGAAGCTGTGTACAGCCGGGTGTGTGTACAGGTGTCCATGCACCGGACGGCTCAGGTGTGTGCACAGGCCTGAGTGACAGCTGTGTACAGCCGGGTGTGTGTACAGGTGTCCATGCTGCGGATGGCTCAGGTGTGTGCATAGGCCTGAGAAGCTGTGTACAGCCGGGTGTGTGTACAGGTGTCCATGCTGCGGACGGCTCAGGTGTGTGCACAGGCCTGAGTGACAGCTGTGTACAGCCGGGTGTGTACAGGTGTCCATGCTGCGGACGGCTCAGGTGTGTGCATAGGACTTAGAAGCTGTGTACAGCTGGGTGTGTGTACAGGTGTCCATGCTGCGGACGGCTCAGGTGTGTGCACAGGCCTGAGTGACAGCTGTACAGCCGGGTGTGTACAGGTGTCCATGCTGCGGACGGCTCAGGTGTGTGCATAAGCCTGAGAAGCTGTGTACAGCCGGGTGTGTGTACAGGTGTCCATGCACCGGACTGCTCAGGTGTGTGCACAGGCCTGAGTGACAGCTGTGTACAGCCGGGTGTGTACAGGTGTCCATGCTGCGGACGGCTCAGGTGTGTGCATAGGCCTGAGAAGCTGTGTACAGCCGGGTGTGTGTACAGGTGTCCATGCACCGGACGGCTCAGGTGTGTGCACAGGCCTGAGTGACAGCTGTGTACAGCCGGGTGTGTGTACAGGTGTCCATGCTGCGGACGGCTCAGGTGTGTGCATAGGCCTGAGAAGCTGTGTACAGCCGGGTGTGTGTACAGGTGTCCATGCACCGGACGGCTCAGGTGTGTGCACAGGCCTGAGTGACAGCTGTGTACAGCCGGGTGTGTGTACAGGTGTCCATGCTGCGGACGGCTCAGGTGTGTGCATAGGCCTGAGAAGCTGTGTACAGCCGGGTGTGTGTACAGGTGTCCATGCTGCGGACGGCTCAGGTGTGTGCACAGGCCTGAGTGACAGCTGTGTACAGCCGGGTGTGTGTACAGGTGTCCTTGCTGCGGACGGCTCAGGTGTGTGCATGGGCCTGAGTGACAGCTGTGTACAGCCGGGTGTGTGTACAGGTGTCCATGCTGCGGACGGCTCAGGTGTGTGCATAGGCCTGAGAAGCTGTGTACAGCCGGGTGTGTCTACAGGTGTCCATGCTGCGGACGGCTCAGGTGTGTGCACAGGCCTGAGTGACAGCTGTAAAGCCGGGTGTGTACAGGTGTCCATGCTGCGGACGGCTCAGGTGTGTGCATAGGCCTGAGAAGCTGTGTACAGCCGGGTGTGTGTACAGGTGTCCATGCTGCGGACGGCTCAGGTGTGTGCACAGGCCTGAGTGACAGCTGTACAGCCGGGTGTGTACAGGTGTCCATGCTGCGGACGGCTCAGGTGTGTGCATAGGCCTGAGAAGCTGTGTACAGCTGGGTGTGTGTACAGGTGTCCATGCACCGGACGGCTCAGGTGTGTGCATACTAGGCCTGAGTGACAGCTGTGTACAGCCGAGTGTATGTACAGGTGTCCATGCTGCGGACGGCTCAGGTGTGTGCATAGGCCTGAGTGACAGCTGTGTACAGCCCGGTATGTGTATAGGTGTCCATGTTGCGGACGGCTCAGGTGTGTGCATAGGCCTGAGTGACAGCTATGTACAGCCGGGTGTGTGTACAGGTGTCCATGCTGCGGACAGCTCAGGTGTGTGCACAGGCCTGAGTGACAGCTGTGTACAGCCGGGTGTGTGTACAGGTGTCCATGCTGCGGACGGCTCAGGTGTGTGCATAGGCCTGAGTGACAGCTGTGTACAGCCCGGTGTGTGTACAGGTGTCCATGCTGCGGACGGCTCAGGTGTGTGCATAGGCCTGAGTGACAGCTGTGTACAGCCGGGTGTGTGTACAGGTGTCCATGCTGCGGACGGCTCAGGTGTGTGCATAGGCCTGAGTGACAGCTGTGTACAGCCGGGTGTGTGTACAGGTGTCCATGCTGCGGACGGCTCAGGTGTGTGCATAGGCCTGAGTGACAGCTATGTACAGCCGGGTGTGTGTGCAGGTGTCCATGCTGCGGACAGCTCAGGTGTGTGCATAGGCCTGAGTGACAGCTGTGTATAGCCCGGTATGTGTATAGGTGTCTATGCTGCGGATGGCTCAGGTGTGTGCATAGGCCTGAGTGACAGCTATGTACAGCCCGGCATGTGTACAGGTGTCCATGCTGCAGACGGCTCAGGTGTGTGCATAGGCCTGAGTGACAGCTGTGTACAGCCCGGTATGTGTATAGGTGTCCATGCTGCGGACGGCTCAGGTGTGTGCATAGGCCTGAGTGACAGCTGTGTACAGCCGGGTGTGTGTACAGGTGTCCATGCTGCGGACGGCTCAGGTGTGTGCATAGGCCTGAGTGACAGCTGTGTACAGCCATGTGTGTGTACAGGTGTCCATGCTGCGGACGGCTCAGGTGTGTGCATAGGCCTGAGTGACAGCTGGGTACAGCCCGGTATGTGTATAGGTGTCCATGCTGCGGACGGCTCAGGTGTGTGCATAGGCCTGAGTGACAGCTATGTACAGCCATGTGTGTGTACAGGTGTCCATGCTGCGGACGGCTCAGGTGTGTGCATAGGCCTGAGAAGCTGTGTACAGCCGGGTGTGTGTACAGGTGTCCATGCTGCGGATGGCTCAAGTGTGTGCATAGGCCTGAGTGACAGCTGTGTACAGCCGGGTCCGTGTACAGGTGTCCATGCTGCGGACGCAAACAACGCTCTGATCAGTAAGCTGGTAACATTTTATTCCGGTTTTTATTTTGTTTATGAGCAAACTGTCTTGTTGTGTGTGTAATTTTTAACTTGTTTTTTGTAAATCTTTTGTATACCTTTCTGCACTGTTCCACTTTTTTCTGAAATATTAAATATTTATTTAATAAGCTTGACTTCTGATGTACTAGCAAAACTCATAGTCTTGGAGAGACTGCAGTGTAATTTGCATTACAAATTCAGTGCCTGATTGTGCCGTGCTACTGTGCGATTGTATTGTGTGTGTGGCATTCCCGTATTTTGGCCTAAAGCGCTCAACTGACCCAAATACGAAAGCACCGCACTGCGTGCAGGCCACTCAACAGCAGAGTGGGAATTGTTGGGAGTGTCTAGCAGCAGCTAGTGGTGGCAGAGTGAAGTGTGTTTGAGGAGTGACAGCCTTGTGTTAGCTTGAATAAGGCTGCTTCCCCTCGCAATCTGGTCCAACCCCCAGTCGGGAACCATTTCTGCAGGTGTGCCGTGGGGCCGGTTCCTGACATACAGGTGTCCATGTCGCGGATGGCTCAGGTGATTGCGGCCTGTGTGAATGCTGTGTAAAGCTGGGGGTGTGTACAGGTGTCCATGTCACGGACGGCTCAGGTGGGTGCATAGGCCTAAATGACAGCTGTGTACAGCCCGGTATGTGTACAGGTGTCCATGCACCGGACGGCTCAGGTGTGTGCATAGGCCTGAGTGACAGCTGTGTACAGCTGGATGTGTGTACAGGTGTCCATGCACCGGACGTCTCAGGTGGGTGCACAGGCCTGAGTGACAGCTATTTACAGCCGGGTGTGTGTACAGGTGTCCATGCAGCGGACGGCTCAGGTGTGTGCACAGGCCTGAGTGACAGCTGTGTACAGCCGAGTGTGTGTACTGGTTTCCATGCTGCGGACAGCTCAGGTGTATGCATAGGCTTGAGTGACAGCTGTGTACAGTCGGGTGTGTACAGGTGTCCATGCATGCTGCGGACAGCTCTGGTGTGTGCATAGACCTGAGTGACAGCTGTGTACAGCCGGGTGTGTACAGGTGTCCATGCACCGGACGGCTCAAGTGTGTGCATAGGCCTGAGTGACAGCTGTGTACAGCTGGGGGTGTGTACAGGTGTCCATGCATTGGATAGCTCAGGTGTGTGCATAGGTCTGAGTGACAGCTGTGTACAGCCGAGTGTGTGTACAGGTGCCCCTGCACCAGACGGCTCAGGTGTGTGCATAGGCCTGAGTGACAGCTGTGTACAGCTGTGTGTGTGTACAGGTGTCCGTGCTGCGGACAGCTCAGGTGTGTGCACAGGCCTGAGTGACAGCTGTGTACAGCTGGGTGTATACAGGTGTCCATGCACCAGATGGCTCAGGTGTATGCATAGACCTGACTGACAGCTGTGTACAGCCGGGTGTGTGTACAGGTGTCCATGCACCGGAAGGCTCAGGTGTGTGCATAGGCCTGAGTGACAGCTGTGTACAGCCGGGTGTGTACAGGTGTCCATGCTGCGGACAGCTCAGGTGTGTGCATAGGCCTGAGAAGCTGTGTACAGCCGAGTGTATGTACAGGTGTCCATGCACCGGACGGCTCAGGTGTGTGCACAGGCCTGAGTGACAGCTGTGTACAGCCGGGTGTGTACAGGTGTCCATGCTGCGGACAGCTCAGGTGTGTGCATAGGCCTGAGAAGCTGTGTACAGCCGAGTGTATGTACAGGTGTCCATGCATCGGATAGCTCAGGTGTGTGCATAGGCCTGAATGACAGCTGTACAGCCGGGTGTGTGTACAGGTGTCCATGCATCGGACAGCTCAGGTGTGTGCATAGGCCTGAGAAGCTGTGTACAGCCGGGTGTGTGTACAGGTGTCCATGCTGCGGACGGCTCAGGTGTGTGCATAGGCCTGAATGACAGCTGTGTACAGCCGGGTGTGTGTACAGGTGTCCATGCTGCGGACGGCTCAGGTGTGTGCATAGGCCTGAGTGACAGCTGTGTACAGCCCGGCATGTGTATAGGTGTCCATGCATCGGGTAGCTCAGGTGTGTGCATAGGCCTGAGTGACAGCTGTGCAGCCGGGTGTGTACAGGTGTCCATGCTGCGGACGGCTCAGGTGTGTGCACAGGCCTGAGTGACAGCTGTGTACAGCCGGGTGTGTGTACAGGTGTCCATGCTGCGGACGGCTCAGGTGTGTGCACAGGCCTGAATGACAGCTGTGTACAGCCGGGTGTGTGTACAGGTGTCCATGCATCGGATAGCTCAGGCGTGTGCCTAGGCCTGAGTGACAGCTGTGTACAGCCAGGTGTGTGTACAGGTGTCCATGCTGCGGACGGCTCAGGTGTGTGCACAGGCCTGAATGACAGCTGTGTGTGTACAGGTGTCCAGGTGCATAGGCTGGATTGACAGCTGATAGGCATTAAACAGGTTGCCACCTATTGTGTGCTCACGTGCTGGAGTGACAGCTCTGAACAAAATACATAAACACAGGCAGAGAATGTCCTTATTGCCTCCATAAAGCATGTCACGGTGCGCGGCTGAGAAGATGAAAGCAGCGGAGAAAATTAAAGGTTGGCAACTCTGAAAAGCAATCATTTAGTTTTATTATATTTAATCAATTCAATTATAATGATACAATCATGGCCAAGAACCAGAGAGGACTACGTGTTCCAAACTCGGGACTCTCGCTTTGTAGAAACGTAACAGGGAAAGGAAATAAATCGTTAGCAATATGGTAGACTCAGCAGACAAAGTGTTCTCTGCTACCAATTTCTGCTCATCTTTACCTGACCACCTGGTTGTGACAATGCAGCCCTCAGCCTGTCAGTATTATCAGGAAGTCTCATACTTTGCCTATGGCTATTAAAGGAGGACTATCACGCAAAATTGTAAAATTCGAAATACGGTACAAATAAGAAGTACATTTCCCCCAGAGTCAAATGCACTCTAAATGACTTACTACCTACCATGTCTCCCCCAAAATAAGACTGTGTCTTCTATGAATTCTTGCTCCAAAAGATGTGTTGGGCTTATTTTCAGGGGATGTCTTATAGTCCACATTACACTTGCCATCACCTTGGCCAGTCAGCGGGGGGGGGGGGGGGGAAGCTTTGGCATGCTGACTGGAGTGCTGGCACCAGACCGGCCAATCGCAGCCACCCGCTGCTCCTTTTGCTAACTGGTGCCAATGGTCTCACGGGAAGGACCACAGCACCGTCATTGGGCCAATCGCTACACTCCATCAGTAGGAGTGACATCTGATAGTTCACTGCCACTGATTGAGTAGCAGTGAGCAAAAGGAACAGCAGGTGGCTGTGATTGGGCGGTCTGGTGCCAGCACCCCCGCCTGATTGGTCACGTACCAAAGCTTCCCCTCTGACTGGCCAAGTGTAGTGTGTGTGCGCGGATCTCTCGACGATGAGGGGGGTTTTGCATATATGAACACGACACCGGCTCTTCCTTTGTGGATTGCGGTACTGTACTGATCAGACACCTGCCCTGTCATCCCTGCACACAGCTTATAACTTTGCTGTGTGCAGGGATGACAGGATCATTGCATGATTGGCACTGCACCGCGCTGTCTATGCTTGCCCAGCTCTTACTCCGCTAGGACTTACTTATGGGGGATGACTTATATTTTAAGTATGCTTGGAATTGCAGCTACTGCTTATTTTCGGGGAAACAGGTTATGTTGCTGTTGCTTACAGTAAAAATCTGACAGGTTTTGGACTAGTTCATCCCTCATGTGGGATTTTCAGTATTGCCTTTATTCTTTACAACATAACTCAGCAACCCTCCGATACGGCCCACCGATCCCATTGCGCCGGGAAAGGAGGAAGAAGCAGCTTCAACTTGTGTCACTCTCCCTGTGTCACGGCGCGCGTCCCTCCTCTTGGGCTCCCCAGCTCAGTGTGTAATGCAGAGTATAGCGGAGCAGAAGCAGTACTTCTCTCAGTTCCCTGGTGGAGTCCAGCATTTTGTGTCCTCCTCTCCCCTCATTGCTCGCTTTAGTACCCAGGATCTCCTGCATGTTGTGTGATTAAGGGCCGTTTCCACTAACGCGAATTCGCATGCATTGTCTGCATGCAGATTCGCAGAACAATACAAATCAATGGGCCTGTTTCCACTACAAGCAGAATCTGTGCGCAGGGCTGTACAGAAAACAATCTGCACAACAGAGCCATCATAATTTGCACACCGCACGCATAGTGTGCGATCCGCATGTATCGTAATTAATAGGAAAATCTCCTGCGTATTCGCCATGCGAATTTCCATGTGAATTCACGTTCGTTTTCGCATAAAATGTAATAAAAAAATGCACACAGGTACTGACATAGTTAAAAACGCATATTTAGAAAAACATGCGAAAATACATGCGTTTTCGTATTATAATTTGCATACATTCGTATGTGAATTAGTCTACGCGATTTCCGCAACAAAATCGCAATACGCTTGTGGAAATGTAGCCTTGATGCAATATTCAAGAGGAGATGCACTAGAATGAGCGGTAGGAGGAGGACGCACAACACTGGATTCCGGCGGTGAGGTGAGAGAAGCTCAATCAAAGATGAATGTTCTGGAGTGGCCATCATAGTCTCCTGTCCTTAAAGGGGAACTTCAGCCTAAACAAACGTAGTGTCATTAAGTTACATTCGTTATGTTAATTAAAATAGATAGGTAATATAATCTCTTACCCACCCTGTTTTAAAAGAACAGGCAAATGTTTGTGATTTCATGGGAGCCATCTTTTTGGTTGAAAGGAGGTGACAGGGAGCATGAGACGCAGTTCCAACTGTCCTGTGTCCTGATCACCCCTCCCAGCTGCGCACGCTAAGCTTCAAATTCAACATTTAAAAAAAAATGCATTAAAACTGCAGAAGGAGAACAACATCAGAAATCCCATCATGCTTTGCACAGCATCAGGAAAAAAATGCCCGGGCAGTTTTCTTCTGTGCAGCTAAAAATGAGGCTTTGGTAAGAAAAACAAAATTCTAATGCTATGAACTGTTAAAGAAACACCAAGCCTTTTCAGTTCTGTTGAGTAGATTTTTAGTCTGGAGGTTCACTTTAATATCATGAGCTTCTGTCAGAAGATCTCAAACGTGCAGTTCATACAAGACAGGCCATATCATGGCAGTTTGAAAGTCTCCATACACTTATATTGCCCGGCGATGGTGTGCGGTAAAAATACCGCACCGCACCGGTGTGAACGGTCCCTCAAAGAAACCGGAACCAAGTAAAATAATTTAAATTCACACATGATGTACCTGCAAATGAATATTACACACTTATCTCGCCGTCGGTTCTCAGAATTTTACAATTTTCTTCTAACAACGACTCCTTCCAGTTCTAGCAAGATTTGGTCAGAACTGAAATATATCAATTGAGGTAAGTATGACCTGTGTATCTTTGTTTTCACTTTTAATTTTCAGTTCAGGCTTGCATTAAAGAGACTGTATTGAAAAAAAGTCCCCCTGGGGGGTACTTACCTCGGGGGGGGGGGGGAGCTTCTAAATCCGATTGAGCCTTCCCTCACCTCCTCCTTTCCATGGTGGTCTCTCTGGGCCCCTCCGAAGCCACAGCTGACAGTTTTTCAGGCTGTGGCGCAGGCGCAGCAGCGGCTGCAACAGGGACGTTGCTTGCCCCAAAGATCAGTGGCACGTGCCCCGGAACTATTCTGGGGTGCCCCAATTGTCCCCCAGGCAAAGTCAGCTGTGTTGCATCAAGGGCGGGCATGCTGGGAGCTGTGGTGCATCCATCGGGGGGGTATGCTGGGTGCTGTGGTAACTCTATGTGGGCATACTGGGTGCTGGGATGCCATGCTGGACACTGATGCCTTTATGGGGCATGTAGGTAGCTGTAGTTCTTCTATGGGGGAATCCTGGGAGTTTTGGTGCCTGAATGGGAGACCCATGTAAGCATGGGAGGGGGTCCACTAGAAGGTCAGGGACTGCTATGGGGGAAACTTCCAGATAACCTGTCGGCAGGCCAGCCCACCCAGCAGAAAGCCAGACCAGCCAGCACAGAAGCCAGGTAAGTCTGCCTAGTTAGGTTTTAAATGATACTATCTACAGTATGTATGTGATATTCTGCATTTTTTTTTTGTATTAATGGAGAGGTGGGGCTTCATCCAACATTTTGCTGGGCAGGCCTACTAAGACCGCTGTTAAGTTCATGCAAATTTGGCTCCACCCAAGACCACACCCACATTGTGTTGTGTGACCACACCCATTTTTCCATCTGGAGTGCCCTAGTTATCTTTGGATCCTAGCAACACCCCTGGCCTGCAATATTTACCTTCCCTGGCTCCAGCGCAGGCGCAGTAGCGGCTCTCAGATTGGATCAGGCGGAAATAGCCGATCCCAATCGGGTCCACTCTACAGCCTGCGCCGTAAAACAGACACAACTGGGAATGGCTATTTGGAGCCAGAAAGGTAAATATTTAAATGGCCGCTGGTCGGAGCGGACAAGTGAGACCACCACGGGACCGAGGAGGACGGGGGAAGGCTCCTTAGGATCCAGAGGCTTCCCCCCTCACGAGGTAAGTACCCCCAGGGGCCCTTTGTTATAATACAGGTTTTCTTTAAAGAATGTTACACATTTTGCTAAACCTACCAGGGTATGTAAACTTAAAGAGAAACTCTGACCAAGAATTGAACTTTATCCCAATCAGTAGCTGATACCCCCTTTTACATGACAAATCTATTGCATTTCACAAACAGACCATCAGAGGGCGCTGTATGACTGATTTTGTGCTGCAACCCCTCCCACAAAAGGCTCTGGTACCGTATGGTACTCTGGGCAAACTGCCACAATGTAACAATGTTCACAGACAGGAAATGGCTGTTTACAGCTGTCTCTAACAGCCAAAACAGCTAGGAGCAGCTACATAACCTGCCCACAGTAACGTCACCATGTAATAAATGTCAGAATGTAAATCTGGGAGAGGAAAGATTTGTCAATGGGCAAACACTGACTAAATCATTTATACATAATTATTGTAAAAATGAAGCACTTTTTTTATTACATTATTTTCATTGGAGTTCCTCTTTAAGACAGCTACATTATACTCTTCAGTGAAGGTTGGCTTTAGGACTCCGCATCACTCTAGTGTCACAGCCCCCTTGGCAAGTTCACAGAGTTCTTGGAAAAGTAAATCTTCCCTGATGTCTGTTCCCTCTGGTCCCCTCTCTCTCTCTCCTGCCTTGGAAAGGCCGCTAGGCAGGGGTTAAGCGATGGACACATTAGTGCGGAGGGGTACCCGAGGGGTGGGGGATCATTCTGCAGCCCTGGAGAGCATGGGAAAGTATCGGGGAGGCACTCCGGACAACTGGAAAACAAACACACAGCTCCAGGGCCGTGGATAAACAAGATGGTATTTTTAGCAACTTAAATAGATTCAGAGATTTGGATATTTTTTTTTCCTCTTTCTGCTTCTTGTCTGCTGAGTTGCTGTTGGGGGCCTTATACCCGTGGGAGAAAACGTTTAATCGCTGAACATCTACAGATTTCCGGAAGAGCAGGAGGGATGTGCCAGCGGGGTGGGAAGAACTGCACTGGAAATAAAATGCTTTCGCTGAATTATTTTATTTTATTTTATATTTTTGCATTCTGCTAGACTCACAAATTTATTAGAATCGTGTGATTTCATTTCTTCGGAATTAGTGGGGGAAAGGGCAGCGGGCGAGAGAGCAGCGACAGTCACGCATGTTTCTTAAAGTGTACCCGAAGTAAAGGAAAAAAATGAGATACTTTCTCTTAGGCTTTGTTTACATCTAAAATCGAATTCGCTGATGGCAACGTTTGTCGAATTTTTTTTAAGGTTTTTTCCTCCCTCCTGGCGCTCCACTGCGCGGTACCATTTTGTGCAAAGTGTTTTTGTAACCGCTTTTGCAGAGCGATTCCGGTTTTTCACTCAACTCTTTGACCCGGAAAAGAATAAATACAATGTATTTATTCTTAAAAATGCGAACGCAATCGCCGGATAAAAAGATTTTTGAGCGTTTTGCGTTTTACCTATACCGTCCATTGTAAACAAAATCGCCCTGAAAATGGTACATACAGCGCTTTTGAATACAGAAAGCAGACGAAACGCGTTGATATGACCTATCCCATAAGGATTCATTGCAAGTTATTTTCGAGCATTTTTCTAAATCGCCAGCGCTCAAAAAAGCGCAAAACACCCTAGGTGTGAACAAGCCCTTAAAGCCAGTGGGTACCACTTTAAAAATCAAAGTCAGATACTCACCTAAAGAAAGGGAAGGCTCGGTCATAATGAGCCTTCCCTCTCCTCTCCCGGTGTCCTCGGTGCTGCGCTGGCTAACCCGTACGCGTCCGCCGCCGCAGGGACTTCGGAGGTCTTCGGGAGCACTCAGGCTTCCGATGACGGGCCGCTCCATACTACGCACGCGCGAGTGCGACATAGAGGATGCTCGCGCATGCGTAGTATGGAGCGGCCCTTCCTCGGGAGCCCGAGTGCTCCTGAAGGCTTCCGAAACCTCCCTTCGGCTGCGGAAGTGGCAGTATTTGACCGAACTGGTCGGATACTGCCATGGGGGATCCTGTGTGGGACCGGGCACCGGGAGAGGAGAGGGAAGGCTCATTAGGACCGAGCCTTCCCTCTCCTTAGGTGAGTATCTGACTTTTTTATTTTTAAAATGGTAAACATTCACTTTAAAGCTAATGGGAACCCATATTTAAATAAAAAAGTCAGATACTCACCTAAGGCGAGGGAGGCTCTGGGTCCCATAGAGCGTCCCCTCTCCTCTCCCGGTCCCCGCTGTTGCGCTGGCTCCCCCGTAGCGGTATTCGACCGTTTTGGTCACATACCGCTGTTTCCCGGCCGAAGGGAGGCTTCGGAAATGCTTCGGGAGCCTGAGTGCTCACGAAGACGGGCCGCTCTAGACTGCGCACACGTGAGCGCCCTCTATGACGCACTCTCGCATGTGCGCAGTATGGAGCCACCTGTCTTCGGGAGGACTCGGCTCCCGAAGACTTCCGAAGTCACCGCGGCGGGGGATGTGAACGAGGGAGCCAGCGCAGCACCCAGGGCACCGGGAGAGGAGAGGGAAGGCTCATTAGGACCCGAGCCTTCCCCCTCCTTAGGTGAGTATCTGACTTTTTTTTTATTTAAATATGGATTCCCATTAGCTTTAAAGAGGAACTGTTGCGAAAATCTTAAAATTTAAAACACATACAAATAAGAAGTACATTTCTCCCAGAGTAAAATGAGCCATAAATTACTGTCCTCCTATGTGGCTGTCACTTACAGTAAGTAGTAGAAATCTGACATTACCGACAGATTTTGGACTAGCCCATTTTCTCATGGGTGGGGGGGGGGGGGTTAGTTGTGGGGGGCCACCATGCTGGAGGGGGTAGCAGGCAGGAAGGGGGCTGGGTCCCCCCTACCCCGCTCCCCCTCCAGCTAGTTTCTTTTAAAATCAGTAATTTAGCGGCGAGCGGGAACTTACTCACTTCCTTGTTCCACCACTCGCCGCGTCACTTCCTGCAATGCCGCCCTCTGTACTTCATTGGGCGGCATTGCAGGAAGTGACGTGGCGAGCGGTGGAACAAGGAAGTGATTGAGTTCCCCGCTCGCTGCTACATTGATTTGAAAAGAAACTAGCTCGAGTGGGGAAGGAGGGTCCCAGGTGATGGAGGGGGGATCCAACCCCCTCCCCGCCATTGTGCCCGATGCCACCCTTCCTGCCTGCTACCCCCTCCAGCATGGCGGCCCCCTCTCCACCCTGGATCCGGACTGGAAATGTATGCTGCAACTTGGCAGCAATTTGAAAAACGGATCCGTTTGCGTTCCGGGTTTTTAAATGCATGGATCGCAGACTCCGTTCTGCAAACCTGCCTAGTGTGGACCGGCCCTTACATTGTATCAAAGTGTCACATCTTCAGTGTTGCTCCATGAAAAAAGATACAAATTTACAAAAATGTGACAGGTGTGCTCAGTCTCCTGAGATACTGTATACCCGGCTATTAAACAAAAGGAAGAACCTCTATTAATTTAGATAAAGGCTGTACAAAGAGCACTATTCACTGGCTTCCCGTATGGAAGATACACATCTGCACTCCTCCTCCTTCCTACTACAATATCAGCTCTGATTTATGGTTTCTGTGTTTTCTTCCCTCATTTGTTTTACACTGTGTAACATCCCAGCTGAGACACGACATTCCAGCCGCTATGGGTCCCATTCACCAGCGTAACTGAACCCCATCCGACAGAGATAAAATACGCAGCAGATAACATCAGCCAGCTGCTTGTGAAAATGAGAAGAAAAAAAATAGTCCGCGCAAACAGGAGGGGTTGCCATGGCAACACTTTTTCAGGCAGGCTACGGGCCCTCTCTGCAGGAAATCAAATAAATATCAGCAGAGGCGATAGGACAGGGCCTCTTGGTAGATTGATATCTGCTAGCTGACACTGTTCCGTTTCTTTTAGCTTTTCATGTTGGTTTATTATGTGTGTCATACCGTGGTGGGTATGGTAAAGTAAATATGTTGTCAGATTGGTATACAAACTAGAGTGGTCTCCGCTGAGACCAGTGGTGTAGGAAATGCTGTAGCAGCTGCTATGGTGCCTGTAGGAGGTGGTCTTGATGACTGGCAATAAGGAGGGTGGGTTGGTGGTCCTGGTGACTGGCAATAAGGGGTGGGGTGCTGGTTGTCTTGGTGACTGGCAATATGGAGGAGGGGGGGGGGGGGTCACCATAATAGCATCCACACAGACCCCCTTGATGATCTATTCAAGAAAAAGTAAAGATTTCTCATAGGATAGGGGGTGTCAGCTACTGATTGGGATGAAGTCCAATGCTTAGGTAGAGTTCCTCTTTAACCTCCTTTCTGGTTATCCCGAGCTGAGCTCGGGGTAACTGGCGCAGGAGGATTGCTCTGGCCCTGCTGGGCCGATTTTCGAGTAGTACGCGATCGCCGCCAATTCGCCGATACCCACCACGCCGAGCCGCTCCAGACCCCTTGCACAGCCTGGCCAATCAGTGCCAGGCAGCACTGAGGGGTGGATCGGGATTCCCTCTGACGTCATCCCGCCCCGGCGCCATGGCGACGGGGGAAGCCTTGCAGGAAATCCAGTTCTGAATGGGATTTCCTGCTTGCGCAGATCGCCGGAGGCGATCGGAGTGGATGGGGGATGACGCTGCTTAGCGGCTTTCATGTAGCTAGCGCTAGGCATGATTTTAAATTTTTTTTTTAAAAAAAGTGCTGCGCTGCCCCCTTGCCGCAATAATTGGAACGGCAAGGGGGTTAATATAGACAATTGCCCTCCCTCCTGTTTCGGGCATGTTAAAGCAGACCTGCACTCAGAACTTCCTCTCTGCCCTAAAAGATAAGCAACAGCATAATCACATTTAAAGAAAACATTTCTTGGTAACAGCTGATACCAATCCTGCAATAAATCTGCAGTGTGTCTACTTCTTGCGTTCATGGAAGCAGAGATAGGGTTAACATCCTGTGTTTACAAATTTGCTGGTCTGCCCAGGCAGTCAGGTGATACAGCTGAGAGATCAAATTGCAGCAGTGATTAGTCACAGATGAGGGGGAATTAGACAGGCTAAACTCTCTAAATACATACAGGGTGCATTTCTCTGTTTTCCTTCTGTCCTGTGCAGTATAGGCCCACATTACAGTAAGCACAGCACTTTTACACCTTCAGTACATGAACAAGTCAACCCTCAGTAATGCCTCATGTCCGTAGCACTGAATCTTGGCATCCGAGATGGTTCTAAAGAGACCGAATTTTTAGATCCCAGCGCTTGCCAGGTAACCTGACTAACCACTGCACCACCGCACTGGATAGTTCCCCTGCTTTCCAATGTTGGGCTGTATTTGGGGCGCCAGTGGATTAATATTAGCCCCAAATAACCCCCTCTCCTCTGCTGACGTCGGTTCGCTACTCCTAATGAGAAAGGGAAGCAGGAAATACCAAAGATCTAAACACCCAGAAAAAAGTGACGCTTGATCTCGCGGCTCGGATCCGCTATGGTGCCCGGGGCGAAGAATTAAAATAATTACACGTACGGATTGTATCGTCTGTCCCTGCTGGTAGAATCCATAGCTGAAAAATGAATTCCATGGAAAATGTCTGCTGTACAGAGATTAGGATGATTGTTATGCAAAAAATCTGGGCTGATTAATGCGTTGGGCATGTTTTTTTGTTCCCTCAAAGCCTTAGCTCAGCATAGGCCGATAAATGTGTAACCAGTATACAGAAGGACCTGGAAAGGTGTCATGGCTGTCAAAGGATGTTGTACTTTTCTATACAGTGAGTCCAGCAAATCAGATGGCTCTAGACCAGGCATGTCAGTCATGACTCTTGCAGCAAACCTTGATGTGGCCAGCAGTCCATGCAGTGTTTGCATGGAAGGTTTGGGACATGGTGGTGGCATGTGTTATTGCTGTCCAGGGATGGAGGGGGTCATAGAGGGAGCCCGGGGTGAGAGGGATATGTAGGCTGACATTTTTGTTTCCTTTTAAATCATGCACATTGCCTGGCTGTCCTGCTGATCCTCTGCCTCTAATACTTTAAAAAGAATCTCCAACCAAGAATTTAACTTTATCCTAATCAGTAGCTGATACCCCCTTTTACATGAGAAATCTATTGCTTTTCACAAACAGACCATCAGGGGGCGCTGTATGACTGATATTGTGGTGAAACCCCTCCCACAAGAAGCTCTGAGTACCGCGGTACTCTGGGCAAACTGCCACAATGTAACAATGTTCACAGACTGGAATTAGCTGTTTACAGCTGTCTCTAACGGCCAAAACAGCTAGGAGCAGCTACATAACCTGCCCACAGTAAAAATGTCACCATGTAATAAATGTCAGAATGTAAATCGGGGAGAGGAAAGATTTTACAATGAGCAAACACTAACTAAATCATTTATACACAATTATGGTAAAAATGAAGCACTTTTTATTACACTATTTTCACTGGAGTTCCTCTTTAAGCCATGCATACAGATCAGATGTCTATGACAAATCTGACTGGATTAGCTGCATGCTTGTTTCAGGTGTGTGATTTAAACCCTACTGACCAGAAAGATCAGCAGGACAGCCAGGCAACTGATATTGTTTAAAGTGGATCCAAGATGAAGAACTAACTATAACAAGTAACTTGTCTATATACCGGTATCTTATCTAAAGTTTAGATAGTTTACACAGCATATCTAGCTGCAAAAGTTTAGAAACTTTATGATTATTTAATCCTGTGATACAGTGAGGGCAGCCATGTTCTGTTTGTCACATTGTCACAGGCTAAGATGCTATCAGCTTGCCTGTGTGTAAATTCAGTCCCCTCTCCTCCTCCCCTCTGCCTCTGAAGTCTCTAGCTAGTAACACCTCCCCCTCCTCCTGCCCAGACTGAGCCTCCATAAGCCCTTGCTACTGTCTGAAAATGCCAAGGCACTCTGAAAAGCTGTGGGCAAGGCTTGTTTAGTTCAGTGTTTTCCACAGGCTCTTTTAGCCAGGTGCTCCACCCGGCTGATTTTGGTGACCACCCGGCTGTCATCAGCTTGCCTCTTAATCCTCCTCCTATGCTGTAAGCAGAGTTTTGCTGGCTCTGCATTCCCCCCTCGCACCCCACCCGGCTACTTTTTCATGCCACCTGGCTGGAGAAAAATTCTGGGGAGAACACTATAGTTTATTATCATTATTATTATTGATTTATAAAGCGCCAACATAATCCGTGGCGCTGTACAAAGTAAGAAACAAACATGGGGTACATAATAATACAGACAATGGTGTACACTAATATACAAGATACATAATTAGTGACAAAATACAAAAACTGATACAACACGGGAGGGTAGGAGGCGCCTCCCGTGTTGTATACCTCCACTGGGACCAGGGGTTACCACCTTGGCACGTGGCATCTTTTTGAAGGAGCTGCGACCATCGATACTACCTGACGAGGCCGAGTGGGGACGGTACTTCCCCACATGCGATATAGACTGGTTGCCTCATGCGCAACCCAGCTTTGTGAGTATATGCGATCATATCTTACTAACAAACTAAACCGCTCGTGAGATACTACACCAGATCGGGCTCCCGCTGTCTTCCCGTCCCTTTATATATTCCTCCAGCACACGCAAAAAAATGATACAACATACAGAATACAAAATACAGAAGTGGTAATGACACTGATAAAAGTAACATGATGAATAAAATGTATAATGATTTCCAAGACACAAAAGGGGGATAGAGCCCTGCCCTTGCGAGCTTACAATCTAAAGGGAATGGGGGGGGGGGGGAAACAAGAGGAGGGGTAGTATACGATAAAATATATAAAATAAAAATGTTTAAATTAGGTTTATAGGGAATTAGAGTATTAACCACTTGAGGCCCGCAGTGTTAACTCCCCCTAAAGACCAGGCACTTTTTATTAAAATTGGCCACTGCAGCTTTAAGGCCAAGCTGCAGGACCGTATAACTCAGCACACAAGTGACTCCTCCCCCCTTTTCTCCCCACCAACAGAGCTCTCTGTTGGTGGGGTCTGATCGCCCCCCCCCCCCCCCCCTGTGTTTATTTTTTTTTTAAATAAATATTTATTTGTAATTTTTTGTAATATTTATTCTACTTTTTTTTTTTTTTCAAAATCCCCTCCCTCCCCCCAGCTGGCTAATCATGGTGATCGGCTGTCATAGGCTTCTGCCTATGACAGCCGATCGCTCTCTTGTCCCCCAGGGGGACAGCCGTGTCACACGGCTGTCCCCAGTACAGCGCTGCTGCTGATCGCAGCGCTGTACATGTAAATACACGGCGGTGTAACAGTCTTCTGAAGGCGGAGCTCCGCCCACCAAGCGGGAGATGCGCGATCTCCTGCAAACTGCTGCCCCAGGACTTTACGCCAATTGGCGTTAGCTGGTCATGGGGCTGCCGCCGCGGCCACGCCCATCGGCGTAACGAGGCCGGCAAGCGGTTAAAACATAAACAAAAAAGTATTTTGCTTGAGAAATGCCCTATAAACTATATGAAAGGAGCACAATTATGCAATGAGTAAAAAATTATCTCGGATCCACTTTAAAAGGAAATAAATGCGGCAGCTTCCATGGCTCTAACACCTAAGGTTCCTTTTAAGGGTGCATTTGTTGGGAGACATACAGACCACACTCATTACTGAGTGACATACCATCAGCACTTGTCATTATGGATGAGGACATAGTAGCATCATGGAGTCAGATGTTACACTGTGTATCCCATAGCCTGTGTGTCCTCATGGCGGCTTTTTGGAGAGCTTCACCGATATGCAAGCCAATTTGCAGCAGGGATTTCTTTTTCCCACATTCATTTAGCTGCTTACTTGCTCTTTCAGTAACCAGAGCTGTTTTTCAGACCAAACAAACCCCACATGATGGTAGCAGCTACTCTCCAGAACCAGGCTACTCTCCAGAACCAGGCAGTGGGAGTGTCACTGATTAGCCTTCAGAAGGCTGAATTGTGGTCAGAGAGAACAGCACTGTTTGATTGGCGAGCCATACTGTGACATGTAAGTAAAACTTGAACACATAACAAGAATCCAGAATGTCCACTATGGAAGAATATACTATATATAATTATCTCATTAGCTGGAGTTTCTTTTAATAGAAAAAATTGTGGTGGGCCAGTGGCTTGTAGTGTTACCGGACGGCAATCTGAGTGCTATGCAACAGTACTGAAGCTCTTCAGCTATTGTGAAAGAACAAGTCTCAAGTGATAGTTTTGTCTCTTGGGATGAAAATTTTCCAGCACCTCCAATAGATTGTTTTGGCTGAAAATGGTTTGAAAGGATCAGTGAGGGGGGTGGGGGGGTTATAAGAGATTTTTTTTTATTGAAAGTTTTTCAACAAACAAACCTCGAAAGGAGTGAACATAAACATAACACCAAAAAAGAACAATAACTTAGGTGGGTTACAGTCTTAAGTCTTGATCAAATGTTGAGAAAATTGCATATGAAGATTGAACAGTTATATATGTTACGGCCAGAACCCGAAGTGTGGCCACTTCTAGTTCTGGCCGGCCACTTCGGGTTCTGGCCGGCCAATGCGCGAAGTGGCCGCAGCGCAGCGGCCAATGTTAGAAATGGAATGTTTCCTTTTATTATGAATGTAGTTTTCCGGCCGTCTCTGGCCAAAATGTAGCAAAACAGTTCGTTCATTAAATGAAATGAAGCTGGCGGCAATGTAGAAGGATGAAGCCGCCCGGCTTCTGCTCCGCCTCCTCTCCTCCGCCCCTGCCTCTCTCTCTTCTCCCCGATACTGGCAGCGGGGGACATGCGTGTCCCCCCCAGAGTCGTTCGTCGCGGCAGGCAATCCTGTCGTTCGTCCCTGCAGAGCGGGTGCTGGCAGAAGCAATGTCTGCAGCCTCCCCGCTCTGCTTTCCTGGCGCCACGAACGACTCTCGGGGACACGCGTGTCCCCGCCAGCTGCCCGAAGAAGAGAGAGAGAGAGAGAGAAGAGGCAGGCGTGGAGGAGAGGAGGCGGAGCCGCCAGCTTCATTTCATTCAATGAACGAACTGTTTTGCTACATTTTGGCCAGAGACGGCCGGAAAACTATATTAATATTAAAAGGAAACATTCCATTTCTAACATTGGCCGCTGCGCTGCTGCCACTTCGCGCATTGGCCGGCCAGAACCCGAAGTGGCCGGCCAGAACTAGAAGTGGCCACACTTCGGGTTCTGGCCGTAACATATATATAGACAGCATCAGCACAATACATAGGAACATACAGAAATAGATAGCATAGTGATTGTTCAGGAAAGTATAGTAAGAGAGTTTAGGAGCTCCCTTTAGTTGCATACATAAACCAAGCATCACATTTAGTTAAGAGCTATATCCTGGACCGAAATATTAATATCGAAATTGTTGCCGAGAATTGAGTACTGTATGGGCACCATTATTAGCAAGTGAAGGGTAGAGTTAGTGGTCAGGAAAAGGATGTTAGGCATTTAGGAAAGGGTTTGTTTTAATTGGGGAGGGCAGAAACCGTCTTAAGAAACCTGACAAAACTATAGTCACAAAGCCGGTAGCAGAATAATGATATGCTGGTGGCATCACCTGGTGCCAATGTGAAAATGCTGTTTTATTAAATATACACATCCCATCTTACCATGGCAGCCATAGGGAATGCATAGGCCGGGCATGCTGGGATTTGTAGTCCCAGGAAAGCTGGTAACCTGCTGGCTGCTTGTCATTACTGCAGGCCATGTCTTTCCCTCCAGTAAACACACTCAGACACAGCTTTCAGCATTTACCGGCCCTGATTGCTCTTCTGATCTTTGTCAAGTCATCGCAGTGTATTCCTGTCAGCACTTTTACTGCTTTCCCGGTGGCAATGAGCTGTCACTGCTGTGTCTGTGGTTTCCGCGCACTGTACAAGAGCTGCGGGCGGCTGTACACCTGGTGGATCCCGCCACTATGAGCTAAACTCGCACTAAACTTACTGACCTTAACCATTTCAGCCTGCAGGGATTTTTCACCTTATGCATCTGAGCAATTTTCACCCCCTAATCATTCGCCAACAACTTTATCACTAATTATCACAATGAATTGATCTATAGCTTGTTTTTTCCGCCGCCAATTAGGCTTTTTTTGGGTGGTACATTTTGCTAAGAATTATTTTTTGCTACATGCATTTTAACAGGAATATTAAGAAAAAATTAATTATTTCTCGGTTTTGGGCCATTATAGCTTTAAAATAATACATGCTACCATAATTAAAACCTATGTGTTTTATTTGCCCATTTGTCCCGGTTATTACACCATTTAAAAAAGTGGTTTAAAACACGGACATAATATTCAATAAAAACATGTTTTCCTACTTTTTATATGCCATACGGTTATCATATTTGCTTTTGTGCATAAGTATTATTATTTATTTATAATAAGTTATAGCTTCCCAAAAGTATGTTTTTTTTGCTTTATGAGCTGACTTTGCATTGTATTAATAACTGCTTTTTATTCATTAATTCATTCATTCATTCATTCAGGCAGACATGGTTTGACTCTCTCTCTGTGTCCCGGAGCTCCTGCACAGTCAGAGAATGTGTCACATTTCACACTTGATACATTTAAGTAAACACAAGATTACATTGTTTAACTTTCGGAAGCGGCCAGCTCTGAAGGCTTTGAAGCTTCTAAAGACTGTGTTAACCCTTTGAATGATGTTCTAGTAAAAAAAAAAAATGCTGGTTGTATATAATATGCTGTGAATAATCTATTAGAGCAAAGAAGAAATTCTGGGTTATATTCCGCTTTAAATCATGTCCCAATTAAAATTTATGGCGCCAATATTTTATTTGGAGGTAAAGGTGCTTTTTTTCAGTTTTGTGTCCTTCACTATTTACAAGCTTATAATTTAAAAATGTTCATAATATACCCTTTTCACATGCATATTAAAAACGTTCAGACCCTTAGGTAACTATTTATGTTTTGTTTTGTTTTTTAATTGGAATTTTTTTTTTTCATAAAAAATTGTATTTGGGTACATTTTGGTGTGGGAAGTAAACAGTTAATGTGTGTTTGTTCCGTAAAAAATGTGTGTATATGTAGTTTTACTATTTGCCACAAGAAGGCCACAGTCAAATTTTTTTTTTTTTTTATGCACGCCCCCTGCAGGGTCTGAGTGCTTTGTTTACTCCTCACAGACAGCATCTGCTCTCAGTTTCAGCTTGTCTGTGATGCAGTTTGTGAGGCTGAAGGGGGAGTGAGCTGCCTGTCACATGCTGAGAAACTGTGGGAATCCCAGACTGGAGTGCAGATAATTCACCATGTAATAAAAACTTATAGTATACCGTACAAATCGGACAGTACAGATTATCTTTAAAGGGAACCTAAACTGAGAGTAATATGGATGTTTCTTATTAAACAATACCAATTGCCTGGCAGTCCTGATCTCTTTGGCTGCAGTAGTGGCTGAATCACTCAATTGAAACAAGCATGCAGCTAATTCAGTCTGACTTCAGTCAGAGCATCTGATCTGCATGCTTGTTCAGAGGCTGTAGCTAAATGTATTAGAGACACAGAATCAGCAGGAGAGTCAGGCAACTGGTATTATTTTAAAAGAAAAATCCATAACCTTCTCAGTTTAGGTTCCCTTTAACCACTTAAGGACCGCAGTCTTTTCACCCTTAAGGACCAGAGCCTTTTTTCCATTCAGACCACTGCAGCTTTAATGGTTTATTGCTCAGTCATACAAGCTACCATCTAAATGAATTTTACCTCCTTTTCTTGTCACTAATACAGCTTTCTTTTGGTGCTATTTGATTGGTGCTGCGATTTTTACTTTTTATTCTATTCATCAAAAAAGACATGAATTTTGGCAAAAAAATGATTTTTTTAACTTTCTGTGCTGACATTTTTCAAATAAAGTAAAATTTCTGTATACATGCAGCGCGAAAAATGTGGACAAACATGTTTTTGATTAAAAAAAAACCATTCAGTGTATATTTATTGGTTTGGGTAAAAGTTATAGCGTTTAAACAAACTATGGTGCAAAAATTGAATTTTCCCATTTTGAAGCATCTCTCTCATTTCTGAGCACCTGTCAGGTTTCATGAGGTGCTAGAATTCCAGGATAGTATAAATACCCCCCAAATGACCCCATTTTGGAAAGAAGACACCCCAAAGTATTCACTAAGAGGCATGGTGAGTTCATAGAAGATTTTATCTTTTGTCACAAGTTAGCGGAAAATGACACTTTGTGACAAAAAAAATAAATAAAAAAAAGTTTCCATTTCTGCTATCTGGTGACAAAAAAAAATGAAATCTGCCACGGACTCACCATGCCCCTCTCTGAATACCTTGAAGTGTCTAGTTTCCAAAATGGGGTCATTTGTGGGGTGTGTTTATTGTCCTGGCATTTTGGGGGGTGCTAAATTGTAAGCACCCCTGTAAAGCCTAAAGGTGCTCATAGGACTTTGGGCCCCTTAGCGCACCTAGGCTGCAAAAGAAATGTCACACATGTGGTATCGCCTTACTCAGGAGAAATAGTATAATGTGTTTTGGGGTGTATTTTTACACATACCCATGATGGGTGGGAGAAATATCTCTGTAAATGAGATTTCTTTTGATTTTTTTACACACAATTGTCCATTTACAGAGATATTTCTCCCACCCAGCATGGGTATGTGTAAAAATACACCCCAAAACACATTATACTACTTCTCCTGAGTACGGCGATACCACATGTGTGACACTTTTTTGCACCCTAACTGCACTAAGGGGCCCAAAGTCCTATGAGTACCTTTAGGATTTCACAGGTCATTTTGAGGCATTTATTTTCTAGACTACTCCTCACGGTTTAGGGCCCCTAAAATGCCAGGACAGTATAGGAACCCTACAAGTGACCCCATTTTAGAAAGAAGACACCCCAAGGTATTCCGTTAGTAGTATGGGGAGTTCATAGAAGATTTCATTTTTTTTTCACAAGTTAGCGGAAATTGATTTTTATTGTTTTTTTCACAAAGTGTCATTTTCCACTAACTTGTGACAAAAAATAAAATCTTCTATGAATTCCCCATACACCTAATTGAATACCTTGGGGTGTCTTTTTTCTAAAATGGGGTCACTTGTGGGGTTCCTATAATGCCCTGGCATTTTAGGGGCCCTAAACCGTGAGGAGTAGTCTAGAAACCAAATGCCTCAAAATGACCTGTGAAATTCTAAAGGTACTCATAGGACGTTGGGCCTCTTAGCGCACCTAGGTTGCAAAAAAGTGTCACACATGTGGTATCGCCGTACTCAGGAGAAGTAGTATAATGTGTTTTGGGGTGTATTTTTACACATACCCATGCTGGGTGGGAGAAATATCTCTGTAAATTAAAATGTTTTGATTTTTTTTACACACAATTGTCCCTTTACAGAGAGATTTCTCCCTCCCAGCATGGGTATGTGTAAAAATACACCCCAAAACACATTATACTACTTCTCCTGAGTACGGCGATATCACATGTGTGACACTTTTTTGCAGCCTAGGTGCGCTATGGGGCCCAACGTCCTATTCACAGGTAATTTTGAGGCATTTGGTTTCTAGACTACTCCTCACGGTTTAGGGCCCCTAAAATGCCAGGGCAGTATAGAAACCCCACAAGTGACCCCATTTTAGAAAGAAGACACCCCAAGGTATTCCGTTAGGTGTATGGTGAGTTCATAGAAGATTTTATTTTTTGTCACAAGTTAGTGGAAAATGACACTTTGTGAAAAAAAACAATACAAATCAATTTCCGCTAACTTTTGACAAAAAATAAAATCTTCTATGAACTCGTCATACACCTAACGGAATACCTTGGGGTGTCTTCTTTCTAAAATGGGGTCACTTGTGGGGTTCCTATACTGCCCTGGCATTTTAGGGGCCCAAAACCACGAGGAGTAGTCTGGAAACCAAATGCCTCAAAATGACTGTTCAGGGGTATAAGCATCTGCAAATTTTGATGACAGGTGGTCTATGAGGGGCCGAATTTTGTGGAACCGGTCATAAGCAGGGTGGCTTCTTAGATGACAGGTTGTATTGGCACTGAAGTGCAGGAATGTTCTCAAATCATGACCTGGACATGGCAATTAAGTCGTACCAGCAGTGATCAGAAAAAAAATTTCTGTCACTGCGGTGGGGCGGGTGAGGGTTTGGCCGGGTGATCAGAAGCCCGCAGGGGGCATATTAGGGCCTGATCTGATGGGTAGCAGTGACAGGTGGTGACAGGGGGTGACGGGGTGGTTGATAGGTGATCAGTAGGTGATTACAGAGGAGAATATATGCAAGCAATGCACTGGCGAGTTGATCAGAGGGGGTCTGGGGGGCTAATTTAGGGTGTGGGCAGGTGATTGGGTGCCCGCAAGGGGCAGATTAGTGTCTGATCTGATGGGTAGCAGTGACAGGTGGTGACGGGGTGATTGATGGGTGATCAGTGGATGATTAGAGGGGAGAACAGATGTAAACAATGCACTTTCAGAGGTGATCTGAGGGTGGGTCTGCACGCAATCTGAGGGTGTGGGTGGGTGATCAGGTGCCCACAAAAGGCAGGTTAGGGTCTGATCTGATGGGTGGCAGTGACAGGTGGTGACAGGGGGTGATTGATGGGTGATTGACAGGTGGTCAGTGGGTGATTATAGGGAAGAATAGATGTATACAGTACACAGGGGGGAGGGTCTAGGGAGGATCTAAGGGTGTGGGGGGTGTGTGTTCAGGAGCCCTCAGGGGGCAGTTTAGGACCTAATCTAAAAAATAGCGTTGAGATAGTGACAGGGAGTGATTAATGGGTGATTAGGGGGGTGATTGGGTGCAAACAGGTGTCCCAGGGGTGGGCAGGGGGGGTCTGATGGGTGCAGTGGGCGATCAGGGGGCAGGATCAGTGTGCTTGGGTACTTACTAGGAGGGCTGCAACCTGCCCTGGTGGTCCCTCAATCACTGGGACCACCAGGGCAGGAGGCAGCCTGTATAATACGCTTTGTATACATTACAAAGCGTATTATCCGCTTTACATGCGGAAGATCGGGGGTTAACAACCCGCCGCCGCTGCTAATTGGCTGGCGGGTTGACGTCGCGGGTGGGCACATCCAGCATGCGATCCCCGGCCAGCTAGTCCGCAACGAGCCGCCGCCGATCGGCGTATTGCGCGGTCGTTGCGGGCTCCACTTTGCCGCCGCCCCTAGGTAGGGGCGGCCGGCAAGTGGTTAAAATCACAATCCAGTTATATATATATATATATATATATATATATATAGATCTATATATATATAGATCTATATATATATATAGATCTATATATATATATATAGATCTATATATATATAGATCTATATATATATATAGATCTATATATATATAGATCTATATATATATATAGATCTATATATATATATAGATCTATATATATATAGATCTATATATATAGATCTATATATATATCTATATATATATATAGATCTATATATATATATAGATCTATATATATATATATAGATCTATATATATATAGATCTATATATATATATAGATCTATATATATATAGATCTATATATATATAGATCTATATATATATATAGATCTATATATATATAGATCTATATATATAGATCTATATATATATCTATATATATATATAGATCTATATATATATATAGATCTATATATATATATATATATATATATATATATATATATATATATATAGATCTATATATATATATATATATATATATATATATATATATATATATAGATCTATATATATAGATCTATATATATATAGATCTATATATATAGATCTATATATATATAGATCTATATATATATATAGATCTATATATATATATAGATCTATATATATATATAGATCTATATATATATATAGATCTATATATATATATAGATCTATATATAGGTGGTTGGGAGGGGATCAAGGGATACATGGGGGGGAGAGAGCTGGAAAAAAGTTTATTTTTACACTAAAATCGCACAGCCTGTCACGGCTGCAGGCTGTGCGTCTCTCCCTGTCACACAAGATCCACAGTGACAGGGAGAGGGAGGCGGAGAGGGAGGCGGAATGGCAACTATGTTGCCTTTCGGAGGGTGATCGCTGTGATTGGCTCACAGCGATCACACGGCAGGGAGCCAATCAGTGACGGCTCCTGCCGATACCCGGAAGCCTTAGCTGTCATAAGACAGCTAAGTGCAGCCGGTTCGGTGCGCGCGATCGCGGCGGGGAGCGGCGGCGCCGGTGATAGAGATCTACGCCTTGCCAGCCAGGAGCCCATCAAAACAGGGCGTAGATCTCTATCACTGCGGTCCGGAAATGGTTAAGGTAGTCCCGCCTATTACATATGTGGTAAGATTATGCAATCAAGACTGTATTATCGATGAGCACCTCGACTGCGATCAAACGACAAAAAACACATGTATGGCTTTTCCTGCGCTGCAAGAACGTTAATTGGCTGACCTTGCTCTGCATGGCCCGTGTGCCCCTGCGCCGCTAGGGTGTGGGATCAGGGACCTATCAGTGCAGTCTCTGACCACAGGACTCCTGCCATCAAGGGAAAGTTCCCAAGCAAAAAACTTTCATTGATCATTTAACATCTCTAAACGCGCATGACCTGAAGGGGTTAATATACATGTGCTCTGTAGGTGAGAGCCTCTCACTTTGATGCCATTATAGGCTGTTTTTACAGACCTCATTTACAGCAATAGCCACAGGCAGGTCTCAGAGTGCATGATAAGGCTGTCCTTACACAGTCACCAAACTCTTCTACAATTGTTATAAGGGCAGTTAAAGGGAAGGTTCAAGCAAAATAAAAAAATGAGTTTCACTTACCTGGGGCTTCTACCAGCCCCATGCAGCCATCCTGTGCCCTCGTAGTCACTCACTGCTGCTCCAGTCCCCCGCTGGCAGGTCGGCGGGCCACATTGCGTACATTTTTACGCATTCCCACTAGTGCAGGAACATTAACACATACATTTTTACGCATTACTGGTTCAATGCGTAAAAATGTACGCATTGAAGCAGTAACACGTAAAAATGTATGTGTTTATGTTCCTGCACTAGCGGGAATGTGTAAAAATGTATGCAATGCGTCCTGCCGACCTCAGAGGTCGGCGAGCTGCCAGCGGGGGACTGGAGCAGCAGTGACTACGAGGGCACAGGATGGCTGCATGGGGCTGGTAGAAGCCCCAGGTAAGTGAAACTCAATTTTTTATTTTGCTTGGACATTCCCTTTAAAGGAATACTGTAGGGGGGGGGGGGGGGGGGTCGGGGGAAAATGAGTTGAACTTACCCAGGGCTCCTGATGGACGCCTGCAGACATCCTGTGCCCACGCAGTAACTTACTGATGCTCTGGCCCCGCCTCCAGTATGGTCTGTGCCTGCGCAGTACTCTCCTGGTGACATCAGCGGGAGCGAGGACACGGCAACGCAGGCACCGTGGTTTTCAAACTTTAAAGTCTGAAATTCCAGAAGTGAACTGGAGGCGGGGCCAGAGCATTGGGGAGTGGCTGCACGGGCACAGGAAGTCTGCGGGGGACCATTAGAAGCCCCGGGTAAGTTCAAATCATTTTCCCCTGACACCCCCCCCCCTCCCCCCTTACCCCTACAGTATTCCTTTAAAGGATACCCGAGGTGACATGATGAGATAGACATGTGTATGTATAGTGCCTAGCACACAAATAACTATGCTGTATTCCTTTTTTTTCTTTCTCTGCCGGAAAAAATTAAAGGACAACTGTAGGGAGGCTGCCATGTTTTTTTTTTTTCCTTTTGTGCAATACCAGTTGCCTGGCTGTCCTGCTGATCCTCTGTCTCTAATACTTTTAGCCATAAACCCTGAATAAGCATGTAGCAGATCAGGTGTTTCCGACATTAATGTCGAAACTGACAAGATTAGCAGCATGCTCGTTTCTGGTGTTATTCAGACACTACTGCATCCAAATAGATCAGCAGGACTGCCAGGCAACTGGTATTGCTTAAGGGGGAATACATATGGCAGCCTCTATATACCTCTCGCTACCGTTGTCCTTTAAATATCAGGTATGTAAGTGGCTGACTCAGACAGGAAGTGACTACAGTGTGACCCTCACTGATTAGAAATTCCAACTATAAAACACTTTCCAAGCAGAATATGGCTTCTGAGAGCAGGAAAGAGATAAAAAGGGGTAATAGTTCATAGATTTTATCTCTGGCATACTTCAATGTATGTGTCATAGAGCAAAAACAATAAAACAGTTAACACTTAAAAAGTTAAATTAATCATAAAATAGAACTGTGGAATATCAGTAGTAGTCATTTTTAGGAGAAGGAAGATAGATACAATAATTTATTTCAATAGTTTATTTTCGCCCCTGGTGTCCTTTAGCCATTTTAGCTGATCGGACGTGACTGTCACATCCAAAAGGCTGCTGCTGTGCTGCTGCGTGCGCTCTTGTGACGCCCCCCCCCCCCCCCCCCCCCGTTAGCCAGGCGATCAATGAATGGGAACATAGTTCCCATTTATTGATCGAAGTCCCCAGTAGAAAAACCGACAGCTTTTTATCAGAAGCCGCAGACACGGAGCCGTGTCATTAGGCAGAGGACATGCCTCTGTGTTCCATCTGCCCCCCGAAGATCCACCTCGGGTTCTCTTTAAGGGTCTCAGAGACTCCAGTCTCTGCCCCGCCCACTTGGAGTCTGAACGATAGGATGATGCAAGCCCAGCAGCAGGAAATATTTAGTTCCTAAAGTTGGAATGAATCTGCAGATGTGGGGTGGGTTCACCTGTGTAAACGGGTCACACCAGCTAGACTGCTCCTCTGCTTTTCCAACATGAGCAGACCTGAATCCTGGCCAATAGATACGTGATAAAAGCAATATCAGTGTTGCGAAAAATAACAAAATGTAACAAAGATAGGAAGGCAGTAATTGCTTCCTAGAAAGGGCTGTTGAGAGTTCTCATGACTCCTAACAATGGCCTTCTGAGAGGGAGCTGGTAACAGCGTGTCCATGTTCCTGCATGTCTTCCACTGAGGCATCTTTCTATGACCGGCTCTTCTTATAGCCTCCATCATGTGCAAATACTGGGGAAGAGGACCGCAATTCAGCATAGGAACACTTCATCTGTAGATCTGTCACACTGCAGCTCAGAGAAAAGTACAATTTAATGAGGAACTGTAACCAAGAATTGAACTTCATCCCAATCAGTAGCTGATACCCCCTTGCCCACGGGAAATGTTTTCCTTTTCTCAGACAGATCATCAGGGGGCTCTGTATGGCTGATATTGTGGTGAAACCCCTCCCACAGTGTGATGTCATCATAACATGGCCCTGACAGTTTGCTGTCTAGTTGCATTGTGGTAAATAACGTCTTTTTCCAACTGCTAAGTAAGCAGTATCTCCCTCTGTGCATAGAGCTTTCAGTAATGAACATTCCGTACAGATCACCTGGCCGGACTAAAGATGTCACTACCAGTGATACATTTCAGAATGTAAATCAGGGAGAGGAAAGATTTTACACTGGGCAAACACTGACTAAATAATCTATAAATTGATATCGTAAACTATAAGCCGTTTTATTAATTACGTTATTTCTCCTACAGTTCTTCTTTAACATCCCTGGCGGTAAGCCCGAGCTCAAGGGCTATGCCGCGCAGGAGGATTTCTTCCGATCTATTGGGGCGATTCGCCCCATTCAAAGTGCTGTGCGCGCAGCCAGCACTTTGCTAGCCGCGCGCACAGCTCGATTGCCCGCACGCAGCGGCGAAAGAGGGCCCCCCCGCCAGAGCCCTACGCTGCCCGGACCAATGAGTTCCGGGCAGCGCTATGGGCTGGATCAGGTGTGCCTGACGTCAGGACGTCGGCTGACGTCCATGACGTCATTCCGATCGTCGCCATGGCGACGGGAGAAGCCAAACAGGGGAACGCGTTATATACGCTCTCCCCTGTTTGCTATTAGTGCCGGCGACGATCGCACTAGAGGGACACATGCGCCCTCTAGTGGTGTTTCATGTAGCTACCACTCTGGTAGCTTTACTTGAAACAAACCAAAAAAAATTAAAAAAAAAAGGATTTTTGCCCATTTGGGAAAAAAAATTAACCGCCAGGGAGGTTAAAGAGACTCTGAAGCCTCCCAAATTACCTTTTTTGTTGTTGTTGTTTTAGCCAGTCCTGTTAAGCATTAATGGCTTAGCTGAAACGCCACTATCTCGCGGCAAAATGAGGCCTTAATCACCCCCAAATACCAGGGGAAAAATCCACAACTTTCCAGGCCGTGGATTTTGCTGCCCGGGGAGGCAGAGCTTTGAGCTGCAGCTTTGCCTTCATGCGCGTCAATCTACCATGGATCTCCGCCTTCTCCCGCCCCTCCTAGTGAAAGAAGACTGAGAGGGGCGGGAGGAGGCGGAGATCCGCGGGACATTGAGGTGAATGGAGGCAGAGCTACAGTTCAAAGCTCTGCCTCCAACAGGAAGGAGCCCTGCAATTTTCCCCGGGGATTTTGGGGTGATTAAAGCCTCGTTTTGCCGCAGGACAGCAGCGGTTCACCTAAGCCATAAATGCTTAAGAAGACTGCCTAAAAAAAGTGGCATTTTAGGAGGCTTCAGACTAAAGTATATCTGGGCTAATAAAACACAAATATTTATACTTACCTGGGGCTTTTTCCAGTCCCCAGTAGTCCGTGGGCCCCATCTGTGTGCATCTGGTCCCGTCTGTTCTCCCGCAGTCAGCTCGGGTAAAGTCCCTGCCTACTACACATGTGCCGCCCTGGCTGCGCCTCCTTGGTCACATTCCTGATGCTGTGAGTGTTCTGCGCCTGCACAATTACAAACTTTAACTAAATGCACAGGCGTAGAATGCTCCTGGCCTTAGTAGCGTGACCAAGGAGGCACATGGCAGTAGCATGGCAATACCGGGGCTGACTGTGGCAGAACGGACGGGAGCGTACGCACATTGAGGGGGCTGTAAGAAACCTTAAAGTGAATGGGAACCGCATTTAAAAAAAAATGAAGCAAATACTTGCCTAAGGAGAGGGAAGGCTCTGGGTCATATAGAGCCTTCCGTCTCCTCTCTCGGTACTCTCTATCCTGTGCTGGCTCCCCCCCCCCCCATTTCAATCCCCCGCCGAAAGGGTATTTGGAAGTCTTCAGGAGCCTTGTCCTCCCGAAGACGTGCGGCTCCATACTACACAGGCGTGAGCGTGCAAGAGAGCGTGCTTGCACAGGCGCAGTACAGGTCCGCCCTTCTTCAGGAGCACTCGGGCTCCCTGAAGACTTCTGACGCCTCCTTCGGCTGGGTAAAGCAGTATTTGACTAAATTAGTCTAATACTGCTACCGGGCGAGCCAGCACTGGAACGACGAGACCAGGAGAGGAGCCGGAAGGCTCTATAGGACCCAGAGCCTTCCCTCTGCTTGGGTAAGTATCTGTCTCATTTTGACATGATGACATGATGAGATAGACATGGGTATGTACAGTGCCTGGCACACAAATAACTATGCTGTGTTCCTTTTTTTCTTTCTCTGCCTGAAAGAGTTAAATATCAGGTATGTAAGTGGCTGACTCAGTCCTGACTCAGACAGGAAGTGACTACAGTGTGACCCTCACTGATGAGAAATTCCAACTATAAAACACTTTCCTAGCAGAAAATGGCTTCTGAGAGCAGGAAAGGGATAAAAAGGGTCAATCGTTCATAGATTTTAGCTCTGGCATACTTCACTGAATGTGTCATTGAGCAAAAACAATAAAACAGTTAAAACTTAAAAAGTAGATTTAAACATAAAATAAATCTGTGGAATATCTTAAAAGGTAATTTGTAGGAGAAGGAAGATAGATACAATTGTTGATTTCATTAGTTTATTTTCGCCTCGGGTATCCTTTAAGGCCTTATTCACATGGGTGGTAAACGTTTTTTTGTCGGCCAACGTAAGCATAAGTTAAAAGGATCTCCTGTTGTTCCATTCAGATGAATGGAAGCGTTTATCAGATGATGGTGACTGCAGTTGACATCCGTGTAAATTTCACGGCAGATTGTCTTGTCTTGTAAGGTGCATGTAACGTCAAGTCAGTTGCTTTTCCTCGAGTTGCTGTTGAAACAAATGATGGCAAATAGTGCCAATTTCATTAGGTGGTGGCGAACAAGAAGAACCACAATGCTGTTCAACAGGAAATGACACAAGAAGAGCATATATCGGCAAACCTAACGCTGTTGAACGACTTCTAAAGCTAAGTACTCACCTCACGATGGATCCAGCAACGTCTCCCTGACGACTAGCGCTCCGGGGATCTGTCTTCCTGGTGGCGGATATGTGCGATGTTACACGACGGGATCGACGAGACTTCAAGCAATCGCAGTACTTTTCGCGGGAGTCATCAGGGATCTTAAAGATTGAATCCGCCTCGAAAGTCGTTATTGCCACGTGACGCTATGCGACGGTTGCGTGAATGTGCGCCTGTACCCACATGCATCGCTCAAAAATCGACAATCGTCGGAAGAATCGCGAGGTGGTTACGGGCCTTTCAAGCTTCACTGAAAATGACTGATGCTTGTATTGAGAAAAATGGCGTCGTTCAGACGAGATACGGGGTAGACCAGGCATGGGCAAACTTGGCCCTCCAGCTGTTAAGGAACTACAAGTCCCACAATGCATTTGCCTTTTTGAGTCATGACTGTGGCTGTCAGACTCCTGCAGTGCATTCTGGGACTCGTAGTTCCTTAACAGCTAGAGGGCCAAGTTTGCCCATGCCTGGGGTAGACCCTACAGGTCACATAGCTGTGGTAGGTGGGGCCATGGAAACTAGCTGTATGCGCCGACCCTGCTGCCACGTAATTGCATTATTTTGTGAAACTGAATTCCCCTTCTAAGATAAAGGAAATGGTACAATTGGTACCGCTTGTGGTAGATCTGGTACTGCAGGCACACGTTGCTGTGCCTTTATATTTGTTGACTGCTTTTTTTTTAAATAATTAATTTTATTTAATTTGTACACAACAGTAATAACAACAAACCCACCCCCACCACCTCCCTGCCCCACGGTCTGCTCCACAACAAAAAACAATTAGATGATTAGAGGTACTTAAAGAGAACCTGAACTGAAAATAAAAAGTCAAAATAACCATACACCGGTCATACTTACCTCCTATGTAGTCTACTATCAAATCTCATTCTCCTCTCCTGCGTCCTGTTTATCCACTGTGATCAATGGAGTTCTCTGTCCTCCATTTTAAAAATGGCCATTACCCCATAACAGCTTCCTGGTCAACACACTGTTAAACTGTAACATCGCCCACTTGAGCCATAGGGAAACATGGACTTTACCTTGCACATTCAGTTGTAAATAAATAAATATTGGGATCACTGTAAGAAGAAAATGGTGAGCCTCTGAGAGGAACTGATGGTGAGGTTAGTATGTAATATTAGTATGTTAGTATGTAATATTCATTTACAGCTACGTCATGTGTTTATTTATTCAGTGTTAGATATCACCTAAGAGCCAGATGTCTCATTGTCAATCCCTTGATCTTTAAGGTAGGTTAACCAGGGCGACCATGCAGGGAACAATTATCCAGCTTTACCCATTCACCTGTCGTCGGGGGCATTGGACGAATCCAATGCAAAATGATAACCTTTCTGGTATAGAAGCATAAGATACACCATAGTAGGACAGCTCTTCTGGATGTGATAATCTCACCCCCAATCACTAAAAGCAGCATTTTTGGATCTATAGTAAGCGATATATCAAACACATTTTGCACAATTTTAATTATATGACTCCAATACACCTGTAACATAGGACATGACCAAATCATGTGGATGAAGTCGCCAGCCCCGTCATACATCTAGGACATGTATCCTGTCTTCCCTCAAAGATTTTTGCCAATCATAAAGGAGTATAGTAGAATATATATATATATATATATATATATATATATATATATATATATACTTAAAGAGGAACTCCACTGAAAATAATTTAATAAGTGCTTCATTTTTACAATAATTATGTATAAATGATTTAGTCAGTATTTGCCCATTGTAAAAACTTTTAAATCCCTGATTTACATTCTGACATTTATTACATGGTGACATTTTTACTGTTGACAGGTGGTGTAGCTGCTGCATGCTTTTTTGGCAATTGGAATCAGATGTAAACAGCTATTTCCCACAATGCAACAAGGTTCACAGACTGGAAACTGCCAGGAGTACCACGGTACTCAGAGCTTCTTGTGGGAGGGGTTTCACCACAATATCAGTCATACAGCGCCCCCTGATGGTCTGCTTGTGAAAAGGAATAGATTTTTCATGTAAAAGGGGTATCAGCTACTGATTGGGATAAAGTTCAATTCTTGGTCAGAGTTTCTCTTTAAGTTGGATCAAACGATCCTTCATTGATATAAGATAGTCTCTCGTGTTTTCTAACAAGTCAGTCCACTCCTCCTCGTCCAACCCCGGGACATCCTCCTTCCATTTCTCAAAGGCCTTCTTAACTCTGTCAGATTCAGAGTCTAAAAGCTCTCCATATCTAGCCGACAGTGGGTATTCCAGATGGTTGCTCAAAAGGAACAGTTCCTTGTTGACTGTATTTACCCTGCAGACCATTTAAATCAGTGGTCCTCAAACTAAGGCCCGTGGGCCGAATGTGGCCCCCTGAGGCTTTTTTACCGCCCCCCCTCCCCCCACACACAAAATGTCTTACTTATAGATGCAGTCAGCTACATCTTTAAATATTGGTGGACCGCATATGGAATAGCAGTGTTGGCACCACCCATACACATGGAAGCCAGAAAGCAGTAATTCGCCGATTTCCAATCCAATTCCAGGTCGGTGATACTGCTGTCCAATTGGACTGCAGGTTGTCACCTGGGTAAGCTTCACTGCCTGGCCCGCAAAGATTTCTACATCATTTTATGTATACTCCCCCCCCCCCCCCCCCCCAGCAGTCTAAAGTATGTTGACCCGGCCCTCGACCCAGAATGTTTGGGGACCCCTGATTTAAATAGCCAGGTGCTGCTTGCGAGTGAGCTTTTGCCTTTCCTTGTGCTTTGGCTACCCTATGAAGGGGAAAGACTTCTACATTACGTTGTGTAGGGTACCACTGCTTCAGAAGACCCGCCTCCTTTCTACCACCTAGCATCTTTGGGTAGACAGGCGATGACATCATTTTTGTTTATTATAACTTCCAGCATTGCTTGGATGACTGCAGTGCCACAGTAGCCACACATCTGAGCCAGGAGGTCCTATTTTCATCTCTTGCTGCACTTTGAGGGACTGACCAGTAACTCTACTTATGCGCAAACTGAGGAACATTTTCGTCGAGTTGGGATTTAGACAAAATGATTTTACAAACTTTTTTCCTCTCTTTTTGTATATTCCTTCCCTCATCATTGCATCACCGTCTAACTTTATTTGTGTACTTCTGACTGGCTCTGGCGCCCGGCAGACCGCACTGTTAATCTGTTCTCATATACATTACATTTCAGTGAGAGATTTCGTTCCGTCTCCCCAATATATACAGTCTCCTCATTACCGCCCTATGCGTCGCTCTGCTTTTATATTCCTCTGCTCTGTAGCCGATTCTATCCTCCCCGAGGGCCAAACGCTTCCAAACCAGCCAATAAACTGGAAGATGACAAAGCTGTGCATTAAACTTTCAGCGTTTCAGGGTAAACAAGGCCATTGTCAGAGGATCTTAGATGTTTAACTAACGTCAGGGCTGTTTGCTGGCTGTCACATGTGTTGGCTCAGTTACATTCCTGTGTTTGCAGAGCGATTAAGGTGCCGTCCTTTCAGAAATGGCGTTATTGCTCTTTCAGTCATCACATCAATTAGGAAAATGAAATGGTAAATATAAATATGAGGCTTGTGCAGATTGTCAGTAGAAGTGCTCTCTTTTATTCCTTTTGCTTCTGATTTGTTTTTCCTCGTTAAAAGGACTCCGAGCACCTCGGCTCTCATGGCTCCGACCAGTACTGCAAAGTACTTAAAGATGCGTATCTTTCTGTAACTTGTGCTCTCCTCTTTCATTTGATGCCTGAATCGCCGTTCTACACCAAATAGTTTTAGTTCAATTTAAAAATAACGGCTGCCATCTTGGCTATGTTATAACTTCCGGGTCACCCCTGTCTTCTCTGTTAGAGAAGTGCATCACTGAATGAAGCAGGAAGAGGAAGTGACACACATGGCCATTGCAAGAGGCTCCTCCAGAGTGGTCATAGCACGGCTTTGTTGGAAGTCGTCTGGCTTAAAGGCATGCCCATGAGCAGTGCTCGGAGTCCCTTTAATGTTAAAGGTATATTCACAGTGGGACGGTGCGTTGTAATACGACATTAAAGTTGCAACGCAAAAGAAAATAAATATGGCAGCCACCATATCTTTCTCAGTTCAGACGTGCTTTAAAGCACACCTAAAGTGAGAGGGATATGGTGGCTGACATATATATTTCCTTTTAAGCAATGCATACTGCCTGGCTCTCATGCCTCTACCTCTAATACTTTTAGCCACAGACCCTGAACAAGCATGCAGGAGATCAGGTGCTCTGACTGAAGTGTGACTGGATTAGCCGAAATGCTTGTTTCAGGTGTGTGATTCAGACACGACTGCAGCCACAGAGATCAGCAGGATTGACAAGCAACTGGTATTGTTTAAAAGGAAACATCCATATCCCTCTCAGTTAAGGTTCCCTTTAAGCAATACAGATTGCCTGGCTGTCCTGCTGACCCTCTGCCTCTAATACTTTCAGCCATAGACCCTGAACAAGCATGCAGCAGATCAGGTGTTTCTGACATTATTGTCAGATCTGACCAGATTAGCGTACTTGTTTCTGGTGTGATTCAGACACTACTGCATCCAAAGAGATCAGCAGGGCTGCCAGGCAACTGGAATTGCTTAAAAGGAAATAAATATGGCAGCCTCCATATCCCTCTCACTTCAGTTATACTTGAAGGTTTTGGATGACATTTAGGAAGTTGAGATGCAGAGGAGAGATGTTGGCATTTCTTATTGTTTTATATAAAGATCGGAATTTTACCACATGCGCTCCTTCAAGCGCTGAGAGCAGGAATGACAGTGGCGTTCTGGCGAGGGGAAAGGGGGAGGGGTTACATCATCAGGCACTATTTCCATTAATGCTAATTCTGTCAGGACTGAAATATTCTGCGTGTCTTTTCAGCGATCTGGTTATTTTGGCCTTGGTTTCCTTCAGTACGGTGTATTTTTAAACCTGCTCCTGGATGAGCGTTCTGTTTATAGCACGGCGGTGTAAAAGGGTGAGCGGTAACCTTGCCTTGTGTGTTGGCGCTGGTTGCTAGGAGACGAATAATAACCTGTAATGGCTGCAGAGAGAGCCTGCTTTTTACTTAGCATGCGTTGGAGCAAAGCAGAGCCCTCCACGCGGATTCTTAACGTACGTTCTCATGGCGGCCGATAGAGCCCACGTGTCCTCACGTGTTTTCATTACCCTCATCATCCAGCCCTGCCTCATCAACCAGCACAGCTGCAGCTCCACTGAGGCCATCTGAGGCGTCAGGTCTGCCCCAGCAATAAGGACAGGAAGGCAAACACATTATGCTTCTACTGCAAAGAATAGTCTTAGGACCCTTTCACACTGGGGAGATTCGCGGACATTTAGGGCCCATTCACACTTACAAATCGCCAAACGCTTTGCGCGGGTGATTTTTCCATGACTTATGAGGAAAAAGCACTGGACAAACAGTGTCCTCCCCAGGCTCTTTTAGGGCTCTTTCACATCAGAGCTTGCGTTGGAGAACGCTCAAAGCATACGTTTTGTTGTATGCGGTTTAATGCGTTTTGATATGCGTTGCACTGCAGTGAGTGTGCGTTTTTAATCCGTTTTCAATGCGTTACAGCACATAGGAAAACGCAGGTAATTTTTTTTCTTTTAGTTTTCAACTTTCTACATTGTTCCTCTGTTGCATTCTGGGACTGATTGCCTGCGTTAACGGATTAAAAACGCGCATAGTGTGCGTTTTACATTCACTATCATTATAACGCATAAAGCTAGCGTCGGCCAAAAAACTGCGCCTGGGTGCAGTGTAACGCAACGCACAAAAAGGCTGCGTTATATGTGAAAGCTAAAATGAAAGTCTATGGACTTTCATTTCACCTTGGGTAACGCAAACTTTACCCGTTGCGTTGAAACGCAGAAAATCTGCCCTATTGTGAAAGAGCCCTTAGCTGAGTGCTGCACCCGGCTAGTTTTGGTGTGCACCCGGCTGTCATCGGCTCACCTCCTCCTATGCTATAAGCAGAGTTGCGCACAGAAGCACCCGCCCTGCATTCTCTCATATTGCTCCACCCGACTACTTTTTCATGCCACCCGGCTGGAAAAAAATTCTGTGGAATACACTGACAAATATGCATTTTTGGAGCGATTGTGATTAGCAGTTCTATATATGCTAATTGTGATCGCTCCAGAATTGCCGTAAAACTGCTGCAGGTAACCCATTTGCGATTAGTGGTAATCGCGAAACGCCCGTGATCATCGCCAATCGCGGCAGTGAGAACACTGCCATAGGGTACAATAGCACTAGCGTTTAAAAAAAAAACCCTAGCACCTTGGCGATTAGCGGGAATCGCCCAATAATCACCCTAGTGTGAATTGGGCCCTAACTGCGGATTGCTAAATCACCGGCGTTCACTAGTTCTTTTAAAATCGCTAGTGTATATGGCAGTGATATCACTGCCACGATCGCTGACGATTCGCGGTAAACGGAAACACTGCTTTTTCACGACTGCAATGTTAAAAAAAAACAACTTGCGATCAATAAAAAAATCACAAAAATGTTCAATGAAAAATAAGCGTTTACCACAAAAAATCACTGCCGTACTACACTAGCGATAATCTCTATTGTTTTGCGATCCTGAGTGTGAATGGGCCTTTTTGCCACACATTGTCACTTTTTTTTGCCACACATGCATCTAAAAACACAGGCACAAATCTTTACAGGTACAAGTTCTTGCACAAAGATGCTTTGGAACTAGTAACTGATATGTAACTGAGTGGCTGGATAGTGTACTGGTTAAGGGCTCTGCCTTTGACATGGGAGACCAGGGTTCAAATCCTGGCTAGGTCAAGTACCTATTCAGTAAGGAGTTCAAAGCAAGACTCCCTAACACTGCAGGGTGGCCTCTTGAGCGCCTCCCAGTGGCTGCAGCTCTTGAGCGCTTTGAGCCCAACAGGAGAAAAGCGCTATACAAATGTTCAGATTATTAATATTATGATATCTATTGGTTTGACTTGCTTGATTGGTTGTGGATTGATTGGCTTTGCAAGGCTACATTTTCTGTTATAACTTCTTCTGCTTTTCATTGTGTATTTGTACAAAAGTTATTTGAAAAAAAAAAAAAGGATGATGCTGTGTTGGAATTAATCCAGCAACAGCGCCATTTGGCAGCAGCCAGTTTTCCTATGTCGGAGCCGATCCAACATTGGACCTATCCTGCTGGGCAGCAGAGTCGGTACAAAAATCATCCAACTCCGACTCCTCAGTTTATGAAACCACCGACTCCAACTCCGACTCCTCAACTCTGACTCCTTAGTCTAATTTTTCCTAGGGCTGTGGATTTTGTACAAAAAATCATCCGACTCTGACTCCTCAGTCTATGAAACCACCGACTCTAACTCTGACTCCTTAGTCTACACTTTACTAGGGCTGTGGATTTTGTACAAAAATCATCCTACCCCGACTCCTTATTTTATGAAACCTCCAACTCCAGGTACTCAAAATTGCTACGACTCTGACTCCTCAACTCCGATTCCAACTCTGACTCCACAGCCCTGCTATCCTGGAAAGGCATACATGCAAAAAACAGGAAATTTGGGCGCAGGGCAAAGCAGAACAACAGCTCACCCTGCACCTGCAAAAGACCCCAGTGGCTTTAATTACTAATCTTCCTCCAGGCCCCTCTCCCACAATCCTTAGGAGGGGGATGGAGAATTCCATATAGCTAAACAGCCTTGGCCATACATGTCAAACTCCAGCCAAATCTGGCCTTCAGAGCCATTAAATTTGGCCTGCAAGTGGTCTTCTCACATTGCATTATGTTTGGCCCACTCTAGACCACCAGGGAAGCTATGCTGGATATGAAGCACTAGACACCAGGGAACTCTATGGGGGAGGCAGGGGGGACAAGGATATTATATGGGGGGTGGCAATGGACTCGGGAAAGATGTAATTTGGCTGCCACATATTGCTGGCGCCAGAGTTACGGTGTTTTTAGAGTAATTTGTGCTCCGTCTTTTGAGGGTACTGAAATTATTGTCCAAGCACAGCTATAGCTGTAATTCACATTATGGCCTATGGTGGCGCCGGCTGCGCCCAAATTTCCCTGAACCATTTTGACTTGTCTTGACTGGAAACCGCCAATAGGAATGGGGTTAACACAGATTCTTGCGAGGATGACAAAAAATAGTTTGAACTGTAAATCTTTTTGTTCTGCAGGTGCAGTGCATGGTGGGAAAATAAGTTTAGGTGCAAAAACCTGCTTAGATTTTTCTTTTAAATAAGCCATCACAATATTTGATACAAAGACATAGCAGGTGGTCTGGTTTTATGGGCTGTCCCATTATTCACACATGTCTCGCATATCACTCGCTGCGCGTTGTATCAGACAGAACTCCTAATTGGATCCACACCCCTCCACCCCTAATCCCGCGGCCTGTCACATGTTCCTGTCTGCTTAATGCACTCCACAAGCTGATGTTTCCGCTGCAAGCGCCCTGTGACATCGCCGGTTACAAGAAACATGTAGGAGGGTACATCTGGCGGACAGGCCACAGCAGCCGACCACATGGGTGTACAGGAAGGGAAGCGTCTTCTCCAGCAATACCTGACTGCGCTGTGACTTTGTTTAGCTTACATTTTTCTGGGGTTTTTTTGTTTTATTAACCACTTGAGGACCCCGGGCTTAAATCCCCCTAGTAACCAGGCTGTTTTTTTCTTAATTAGGCCACTGCAGCTTTAAGGCCTCGCTGGAGGGCCACACAACTCAGCACTAGAGATGTGACGAACATCTCTGAATCCCTGGGGGTTTTACTACTTCCGGGTCGCGCGTACTAGATCGCGCTCCTGTTGCCGGGCACTTTCTGCGCATGTGCGTGATGCGACGTCACGCTCATGCGCAGAGAGTGCCCGGCAACAGGAGCACAATCTAGGATGCGCTCCGCCGGGCACCGCAGGCGTACTACTCCGGGTCAGAGCGACCCGGAAGTAGTAAAACCCCCAGAGATGTTCGCCGGGCGAACAGTTCGCCACATCTCTACTCAGCACACAAGTGATTTTACCCCCCCTCCCCCTTTTCTCCCCACCAACAGCGCTCTCTGTTGGTGGGGTCTGATCGCTCCAGCAATGTTTATTTATTTCTTTAATTTTTTTCAATAAAATTACCTATCATTTATTTATTTTACCGTCCCTCCCCCCGCCAGCCAATTAGTGCGATCGGCTGTCATTTGCTTCAGGCTATGACAGCGGATCGCTGCCTTGCCACTCAGGGGGACAGCCTTGTGACACGGCTGTCCCCAGTACAGCGCTGCCTTAATTCGCATCGCTGTACTAAGTAAATAGACGGCAAACATTGGCGCGCGCGATCTCCTGCAAATACCCGCCGCAGGACGGTCCTGGGGCTGCCGCATTGATCACGCCCATTGGCGTTAGGCGGTCTTTAGGTAGTTAAAGAGGCCCTGTAGTAACATGTAGTAGAATGCAGTACATTATTCAGGATACCCTTTTTTTACCATAACTTCACACTTACCATAGTCTGTTTTGCCGCTTTGCAAAAAAAAAAAAAAACCCCTCTATATCTGCCCTATAGGGATATCACATTGACAGGGCCGGTTCTAGACTTTTTTGAGGCAAACTTGTGAGGATGCGCAGCTCCCCCCTGATTTGGAATGATCACACAGCACCCAACAATTTACTCTGCTTCATTTAATGTTCTCACATGACATGCTGCAGCTCAACACAATAGCACACTGGCGGACTGGGACAAACAAACTGCTCAGCCTCTCCATTCCTCCTCCGGAAGGTGCACACAGTACAAAAATGCTGCCCCTGAAATCTCTGCGCCTGATGCAAATGTTTCACCTTGCTTCATGAGAGAACCGGCCCTGCACATTGATCCCAGTGCGGCGGGTCGTGGCGATGCAAGAGCTGCAGTGTTGCGTGCGCGGTTAGCTTGGTAGTGAGAAATACTTTTATTTTAAAGTATGCTGTACTGTAGGGTCGCACCACAGAGGTAGCATATAGGGCGACTTTTGGGGAGTGTTGCGGTGCAGTTGTAGAACAATTGCACCGCAACAGAATGAATGAATATTATAAAAAAAAAATCCTGGCAGGTTTTGTACTAGTCCATGTCCTCATAAGGCATTCTCAGGGTTTTCTTTACTTTCAGAAACACTAAGGCTGGTTTCACAGTGGGACGTTACAGGCGCACATTAGAGCAGCCTGTAACGCAGCCCACCGCACAGCAATGAAAAATCAATGGGCTGTTCACAGTGCCCACGTTGCGTTACTCAGTAACGCTGCGCCATAAGACAACGTACTGCATGCAGTACTTTATAAGCGGTAGAGCCGCGTTAGACTGCTTGCACATGCTCAGTAATGTTGGGGAGGAGCGGAGAGCGGCCAGGCACATGGCTAATTAATATTCACTGCACTCAGTGACATGCAGTGTTTACTTCTTGGAACGGCCGCTCTGTGCGGCGATTGGCCGGCGGGACCACGTGATGCCGCATGCGTCCAAGAGTGCGCATCACGGACGCCAGATTGAGCTGCACAACGCGGCTCACTCTGACGTCCAAAGCAGGGAGCACCAGGCGTTGTGTTAGGGGCACGTTATGCGACCATAACGTCCCCTAAAACGCAACGTCCTGGTGTGATACCAGCCTTAGGCTAGGTTTATAGTGGGACATAGGGATGCTGCGTTATAAAGGTCTTATAATTCAGCTTACCACACTGCAATGCTAATCCTATGGGACGTTCACAGTGCGACGCTAACGTCACATTTTACCATGTAGCGTTATGGTAATGCACTGCTGCAGTGAGTTACCTCTAAACGCACACGTTACCAGGTACAGGGAAGCATACTTTTCATTGCCTGTATGCTTCACTGTACCTACTGTATGCAACAGTAATGCAGCGTTAATGTGTGTTACCAATTTTTAGTTGCATTGTAATGTTGCATTGCGAGTTTAAAGAGGAACTCCAGTGAAAATAATGTAATAAAAAAAAGTGCTTCATTTTTACAATGATTTTGTATAGATGATTTAGTCAGTGTTTGCCCATTGTAAAATGTTTCCTCTCTCTGATTTACATTCTGACATTTATCACATGGTGACATTTTTACTGCTGGGGGGTGATGTCAATGGAAGGAGATGCTGCTTGCATTTTTGGCAGTTGGAAACAGCTGTAAACAGTAAAACAGCTGTTATTTCCCACAATGCAATGAGGTTCACAGACAGGAAACTGTCAGGACCATGGTCCTAACATCACACTGTGGGAGGGGTCTCACCACAATATCAGCCATACAGCGCCCCCTGGTGATCTGTTTGAGAAAAGGAATAGATTTCTCATGGGAAAGGGGGTATCGGCTACTGATTGGGATGAAGTTCATTTCTTGGTTACGGTTTCTCTTGAATGTTGCATCACAATGCAACGTCCTGCTGTGAACTTAGCCTCATTGAATGGCAGTGGTTTAGGCCAACTGCCAAGCTAGTGTGCAAATAGATATTGAAGCCCACGTTTGTATAGATTGATTACAGTACATCTCACCAGTATGATTTCTGCTTCTTCACCTCATTGTTCTGTCTTCCAAACATTCTCTCCATCATCGGCAATCTGTCTTGTCCAGATAAAGTGTTCAGTAATCTGTAAACTATGAGGCTCGTCCAGAAAGTACCAGCCGTTTTCATTTAAACAATTGAGGAAACATTTGATCTATTTTGGATCTTCGGATTATTTCGCAACATAATCTCCTCCTTTATTTAAGCATTCATCATGTCTTCTGACAAGGCTTTCAGGCCTTATGTTGAAGTGGCATCATGCTCCCTCCCCGGGGAAGGGGGGGGGGGGTTGGAGGGATCGGGGATGGGCAACATCACGGTACAAAGTACCTCCAGTACAAGGCCCAGTGCACACCAAAAAGCGCTAGCATAATTGCAAACGCTAAGCGCTTTCTGAAGTGATTTTTTAAGGCAATTGGATTTTCTAAGCATGCCTAGGGATTTGTGGAGTGTTTTGGTGTAACGTTTTTTTATCTTTTGTTACAGTAGAGCGATTTTCCACTTTCCTATAGTTAACATTGAGGCAGAATCGCCTCAGAAATCAGCAGAAATGCTGCAGGATCCGTGTTTGCGTTTTGGAGAAACTCACATCACTCTGGTGTGCTCCATCCCATTCACATACACTAGCCAAGCGCTTTTTGAAGAGTTTTAAAAAGCGCTCAGCAGTGCTCTTGGGGTGCACCAGCCTTAACTCTTTGTAAATCAAAGACTGGTAGAAGGCAAATCACACTTTACAGGAGTCCCAAAACGGAATTCTACTAAGCCTAGAAAATCAAACTCACAAGTCCACGTCAGACAGATCAACAAGCTTAAGCTAAGTACCCACGGGGGTACAATTGTAGCTGTCGCCGCACACGGGAGCGTGTGCGCGACAGTTCGGCGACAGCTCGTCGCCAAATCCCTCTGCATCCACACGGCAGCAGAGGGATTAGCGATGCGGCGGAAGCTGTCGCCGAGTTTCCTCCCCCCCGCCGGAAGCTCCGTGTGGTGTGTGTGGGTAGCTGTCGCTAGCCCGCATACACATGCGGGGCTAGCGACAGTTCCGGCGAGGTTGCGGCGACGACTGTAGCCGGCGATTGAACATGTCAATCGCCTGGCGACAGCTCCGACGGGCGACGGTTCGGGGCGCGCGCATCATACACACGGGGGAACTGTCGCCGCAACACGCGCGTGCCACGCGGTTGCGGCGACGGCCGTCCCCCGTGAGTATGGGCCTTTAGGCTGCTTTCACAGTTAGACGTTACAGACACACATTAGAGCAGCCTGTAACGCAGCCTAACTCACAGCAATGATACATGAATGGGCTGTTCACAGTGCTCACGTTGTGTTGAAGTATAACGCAGCACGTTTAATGAAAGTGCAGCATGCTGTGCGTTATACTCGTATTTCGCTGCGTTACAATGTTTGCACATGCTCAGTAATGTTTTTTTTTAAATGTGCCGCATGCACCGTTTTCGTTCGATCCGTATGCGTCAAAAAGTACGCATCAAGAGTCGCATAACGCCGTTCAATGTAACGTCCAACTTCAAAGCTAACGTGTTGCGTTAGGGGCACTTTATGCGACCTTAACGTTGCATCAAACGCAACGTCTTAGGCCACATACACACATCAGACCATAGTCTTTTGAAAATGAAAGGTCACAGACCAATTTTACCCCCTTCCATGTAGTATGAGAGCCATAGCTACACAGTCTATTCTATGGAGCTAAACCCCCCATCAGACAGAAATCTTTGCAAGATGCTGCACACACAGATGCTGTACACACACAAAAGATCAGTATCTGCAAAAGATCTGTTCCTGCCAAAGATCCGTTCCTGCAAATTGCATTCATAGTCTGTGATATCTGCAGATCATCATACACACCTTGTTTAACAGACATTCATCTGCAGATCAGACAATCATCTGCAGATCTGAAAATCCATCCTGGTGGATCTGATCTGCAGATGAAGGTCTGTTAAACAAGGTGTGTATGAGATCTGCAGATCTCATAGACTATGAATGCAATTTGCAGGAACAGATCTTTTTCAGGAACTGATCTTTTGCAGATACTGATCTTTTGTGTCTGTACAGCATCTGTGTGTGCAGCATCTTGCAAAGATTTCTATTTGATGTGGAGTTCAGCTCCATAGAATAGACTGTGTAGGTGTGGCTCTCATACTACATGGAAGGTGGTAAGATTGGTCTGTGATCTTTCATTTTCCAAAAACTATGGTCTGATGTGTGTATGAGCCTTTAGTGTGAAAGAGCCCTTATTGTGTCCAATAAGGGCACAATAAGCGGACTAGGAATAGAAAAGATATATAGATGCAATTTTTTTTATTGTTATTAAATTGTGTGATCGATTAAAGGACAACTGAAGAGAGAGGAAGATGGAAGGTGCCATATTTATTTCCTAACAATGCGAGTTGCCTGCTGTCAGTCAGACTTTAGTCAGAAACATTGTTTTGTTCGGGGTCTGTGGCTAAAAGAATTACAGGCAGAGGATCAGCAGGACTGCCAGGCAACTGGTATTGCTTAAAATCTATAAGCATTGCAGCCCCCCTAGCCTTCTCACATCTGCCCATGTATGGTTGGCTGTAGGCATTTAAACATAGGATGCTTTAGGTAGCCAGGACTAGGGATGATCAATGAGATGACAATCATTTTCCTTGCATTAAAATTTCATGTAAATGTTATGCAGCTGGAACATGGACCAATAAAAAATTATAGGAAGTTATTCTGATCAAATTCTTTTTTCGTCATACCAAATTTTTATTGAGTATTAACCTCCTTGCCGGTCTAAAAAATCCGGCAAGGAGGCAGCGCCGCACTTTTTTTAATTTTTTTTTTTAAATCATGTAGCGAGCCCAGGGCTCGCTACATGATAGCCGCTGAGCGGCGGCATCCCCCCACCCACTCCGATCGCCTACGGCGATCAGAGTATGCAGGAAATCCCGTTGAGAACGGAATTTCCTGCAGGGCTTCCCCGGTCGCCATGGCGACGGGGCGGGATGACGTCACGGACGTCGGGACGTCATAGGGAGTCCCGATCCGCCCCTCAGCGCTGCCTGGCACTGATTGGCCAGGCAGCGCAGGGCTCTGGGGCGGGGGGGGAGCGACTCGGCGCGGCGGATCGGTGGCGATCGGAAGTTACAAGCAGCTAGCAAAGTGCTAGCTGCTTGTAACAAAACAAAAAAATTATGCAAATCGGCCCAGCGGGGCCTGAGATATCCTCCTGCGCAGGTTACCCCGAGCTGAGCTCGGGATAACCGGCAAGGAGGTTAATAAAAGTTGAACATGCATAAAATGATAATCTACATCAGATCAGTATACAGAAGTTTACATGAGTATCATATACAAAGCCTGAGAACAAATAGAAACTAGACGTAGTCTGACCAAGTAACACATTTCCATTAAGGCCACTTACACAACAGGACATTGCGTTTAGGGGCCGTTATAGGGCACATAACGTGTCCCTAACGCAACACCTAGTGGTGTTGGATCAGGACGCTACCAAGAGCCGCGTTACAAGCAGCTCTTGGTGCGCCTGCTCTGTCGGAGGCGCTGCGGAGACCACGTAAGAGGAGCACTCCGCATCACGTGGTCCCGCCAGCCAATCAGCGGCCGCTCCAAAGAGTAAACACTGCAAGTGCAGTGAATGCCAAGTAGCCATGTGCCTGGCTACATAGCGGCCTCTCCCCGCCTCCTCTCCGCCCCTAAAATAAAAAAACACCTGTACTGAGCATGTGCAAACAGTCTAACGTGGCTTAGCCGCGTATAAAGTACTGCATGCAGTACGTTGTCTTGACGTGAAGCGTCACTGTGTAACGCAACGTGGGCACTGTAAACAGCCCATTGATTTTTCATTGCTGTGCGGTGGGGTGCGTTATAGGCTGCTCTAACGTGCGCCTGTAACGTCCCACTGTGAAAGCAGCCTAAGAGGAGATGAAACTAGGATAATGTTGCAAATACAAAGAAAAACACTTTAAGATATTCTCATTCCAGGCGTTTACAGAACCTAATAGTTAGCTAAGAGGAGGCTATCTATATTTTAAAATTATTAATGTATAATCTAGCAGGGCTGTGGAGTCGATACAAAAATCTTCCGACTCCAACTCCGACTCCTCAGTTTATGAAACCTCCGACTCCGGGTACCCAAAATGGCTCAGACTCCTCGACTCCGACTCCTTAGTCTAATACTTACCAGGGCTGTGGATTTTGTGCAAAATCATCCGACTCCCGACTCCTCAGTTTATGAAATCACCGACTCCGACTCTGGGTGCCCAAAATTGCTCCTACTCTGACTCCACAGCCCTGTAATCTAGTGGCGCAGTGGGCCAGAGCGGACCCCCACTAGAATCTAATATGAACTATGGCTTCGTACAGAACTTTATTTCAGAAAAGTCTTAGGGCTAGAACCCACAGGAGCGCTTTTGGCAGCGTTTTGGCAGCACTGCGATACGCTAGCTAATGTTAATGGATGGGGCAACTTCCACAGGAGCGTTTGTGTTTCTCAGAAACGCAAACGCAGGACGTGCAGCATTTTGGGAGCGTTAGCGCTTCAATGTAAAGTATTGAACCGCTAGCGGAAACGCTCAGCAAAACCTAAACTGAGCGGTTTTGCTAGCGTTTTGCGGTTCAGCACACTGTAACAAAATGAAAAATAATTCACAGGACCAATCAGGATAGAAACGCAAAACGCTACGCACTCGCTGAGCAAAAAGATACAATGTTGCAAAACGCGACCAAAAACGCGCATGAATCCGCTTGCAAACCGCTCAGACAAAACGCTAGCGGTTGCGTTTTGCGTTTGCGGTTTTCAGTGGGTTCCAGGCCTTAATCTGCATTGATACATAACCTTCATATGTCAGAATAAGAAGACTGAGTTAACTAACTCGGTGGAACTAAAGAGAAACATAAATAAACACTTCATTAACCTATCATTAAAAAAAAAAAAATATATATATATGTATATATATATATATATGTATATATTTAGCACTCATCCTTAACCTTACATCTCTTATGCTTATTATGTCTACTTTTCTTATTACCGAAGTCAGAATGGTTTACTACCAACATCAATAACATGGCGCTCTATGATAGATTGAAATTTTGTTCAAATTCTAAAGCTGCATATAATTTACATGAAATTTGAACACAAGGAGAAACTTTTGCATTGGCATTGATCAGACAGGACATATTATTAAAAAAAAAACTTGATTGTTCTCAGCCTTGAGAAAGGGAAGAGCACAAATGAGATGGACGGATGGCAAGACGGCAGAACTAGCGGAAATGAGGTTAAAGTGCACCTGAACTCTTGCACAGGATAGAAGGAAAACACAGAGAAATGCACTCTGTATGTATTTAGAGAGTTTAGCCTGTCTAATTACCCCTCATCTGTGACTAATCACAAGTGTAATTTGATCTCTCATCTGTGTTAGCTGGCTGCCCCTGCAGTGCAGCTAATTTGGAAACACAGGATGTTGACCCTATGTCTGCCTACATGAAAGCAGGAAGTAGACATTGCAGATTTACTGCAGGGTTTGTATCAGCTGTAACAAAGGAATGTAGCTGCAGGGAATCCAGCGCTGGCTCCCCCGAAAGTGTCCGGCAATCCTCCCCCGACAAGCCTGACAAGGGATGATTCATTCACCTCTCCGGGATCCAGCGCAGGCGCAGTAGTGGTTCTTCTTCCGGGTTAAGGCAGAAATAGCCGAGCCCGATCGTATCCGCTCTACTGCGCAGCCGCACAAGGACTCGCACCTGCACAGTAGAGCGGATCGATTGGGTGCGGCTGTTTCCGCCTTAAAGAGACTCTGTAACCTCAAAAACATCCTCTGGGGGTACTCACCTCGGGTGGGGGAAGCCTCCGGATCCTAATGAGGCTTCCCACGCCGTCCTCTGTCCCACGGGGGTCTCGCTGCAGCCCTCCAAACAGCCGGCGACAGGCCCGACTGTAAAATCAATATTTACCTTTGCAGGCTCCAGCGGGGGCGCTGTGGCTGCTTTCCGCTCCGAACTACACGGAAATACCCGATCTCAGTCGGGTCCGTTCTACTGCGCAGGCGCCGGAAACTTGCGCCTGCGCAGTAGACCAGACCCGACGGCGATCGGGTATTTCCATGTAGTTCGGAGCCGACAGCCACCAGAGCGCCTGCGCAGGAGCCGGGAAGGTAAATAATGACGTCATCTTGTACGGAGGGCTGCAGCGAGACCCCCGTGGGACAGAGGACGGCGTGGGAAGCCTCATTAGGATCCGGAGGCTTCCCCCACCCGAGATGAGTACCCCCCAGGGGATCTTTTGATGTTACAGATCCTCTTTAACCGAAAGGAAGAGCGGCTAGTACGCCTGCGCAGAATCGCACAAAGTAAATATTTCCACGCAGCACTTCGGGGGGCTGCAGCAGGAGATTGCTGGGACACTGGAGGATGGGGGACGCCTCGTCAGCACCCAGAGGCTTTCCCCTCCTGAGTTAAGTATCCCCCCAGGGGACTTTTTTCTAAAAAGTGAACCAGAGACGAAGCACCCTCATGTATTTTACCATATATATCAGTGGGAACATTAGAGAAAACACCTGCCCTGCTCTCTGTTTCATTCTTCACTGCTCAGCTTGCTTGTTATCAGCCCTGATAAATTCCCTGACTGAACATTCAGCCTGGCTTTGCTCAGAAATCATTATAGCAGAGCCACAAGGGGGCAGGCTTGGGCTTGAAAATATATCAGAGAAGACAGACTCAGCTATAATGATTCCTGAGCAAAGCCAGACTGAATGCTCAGTCTGGGATTTTATCAGGGCTGATAACATGCAGGCTGAGCAGTGAAGAATGAAACAGAGAGCAGGGTAGGTGTTTTCTCTAATGTTCTCACTGATATATATGGTCAAATACATGAGGTTGCTTCGTCTCTGGTTCACTTTAATACAGGTTTTCTTTAAAGGTTATTATGCTGTTGCTTATCTTTTAGAGCAGAGAGGAACTTATGAGTTCAGGTTTAGGCGATCGCCACTAGATCAACCATCAGATAGATCCCTCTGCGATCTAATCGGAGAGAGATCTATTGCCTGCCCACACATAGCAGAAGGACCTCCTTTTGCTGCCAAGCACAGCTCCACCCCTCCCCCAGCCTGTGGGGAGTGCTGCATGCTCACCTGTCCTGCCATTGCGCCTTCTCGTGTGTTAAAACATAAATTGGACTGGTGCACTTGCAAGTCTCTAAATAAATTGGTTAAATAAGGGTTAAATAATACCAGTTGCCCGGCAGTCTTGCTGATCTCTTTGGCTTCAGTAGTGTCTGACTCACGCACCTGAAACAGCGTGCAGCTAATCCAGTCTGACTTCAGTCAGAGAACCTAATCTGCATACTTGTTCAGGGTCTATTAGAGGATCAGTAGGACAGCCAGGGAATGTGCATTGTTGAAAAGGAAATATATGTCAGCCTCCATATTGCTCTCCCTTCAGGTGACCTTTAAAGGGGAACTGAAGTAAGAGGTATACGGAGGCTGCCATAATTATTTCCTTTTAAGCAATACCAGTTGCCTGGCAGCCTTGCTGGTCTATTTCTCTGCAGTAGTATCTGAATAACACCAGAAACAAGCATGCAGCTAGTCTTGTCAGATCTGACTTTAAAGTCTGAAACACCTGATCTGCTGCATGCTTGTTCAGGGGGCTATGGCTCATAGTATTAGAGGCAGAGGTTTAGCAGGGCTGCCAGGCAACTGGTATTGCTTAAAAGGAAATAAACATGGCAGCCTCCATATACCTCTCTCTTCAGTTCCCCTTTAAAGCCTTCCTCTTTTGTGGAGTCGGGCAACACTAGGACTCTACCACTGCCATGCGCTCACATGCTGTTATAATCATGTCTAGAGTATTACACTAAACAAAGTTGATTCATCCTCAGGCTGCACCCCCCCCCCCCCCCCATCCTCCTTGGACACCAGAAAACAAAGCGTGAGTGTGAAATCACTATGGGGACAGACATTTGTTGTGGCGAGTCCTCCATATACACAGCCCCATACATGTGTTTACTTCCAGCGCCATACATCTCAGCAGCTGTCAGGCCTGGGGCCCTGCACCATATATCACTGTCACTACAGGCAGGAAGCAGAGGTGTGAGCGGATCATGCAGTAGCTCGGGCTGCAGGAAGCATCAGGCAGGTTCATATTTGCAGTCAGGCCCACCTATGTTCAGAGCGGGAATTCTCGCCATATTTCCATGCTGGATATTTTTATTGTTTTAGTTTTCTGGCTTTCTGGTCTCAGAGCGCCGTGCAAGAATGTGCCTTTCACTGGAGCTTGGAAGAGCGGCAGAACTGTGTGTCTGTGAGGAGATTTCCTGGTAGGAAGAGTCTCTCGGTGCTCCCAGTGCATTGCAGTTAACCGTCCCTCAGGTGTCGGCCATTGTAGATTTATGGCGTTCCTCACACATCTGTCCCACCATCCCAAACATCATTAATGAGCTTGATTTCTAGTAAACCTGAGACGAAAGGGGTGAAAAGTTTTATACATACCCGGGGCTTCCTCCAGCCCCCTCCAAGCAGATCGCTCCCTTGCAGCTATCCTCCACCTCCTGGATGGCCCGGTAGAAGCCCCGGTATCTTCAGGCCAGTCGGGCATACTGCGCATGCCCGGCTGCGCCCCCCACCACCCTCCCGTCGCCCCGAGCAGTTCTGCGCCTGCACTCTACTACTGTGCTCACTGGCAGAAGATAACAGGGCTTCTACTGGTTAATCAAGGGGACGGAGGACGGCGTCAAGGGAGCGATCTGCGTGGAGAGGGTTGGAGGAAGCCCCAGGTATGTATACAACTTTTCACCCCTTTCATCTCAGGTACATTTTAAAGAGAACCCAAGGTGGATCTTCGGCGGGCAGATGGGACAGAGAGCCATGTTATCTGCTTAATGACATGGCTCTGTGTCCCCCAACCACCGCTCTTTGCCCCCCCACCACCACGCTTTAGCCCCCCTAGTTTAGAAACAAGATTTGTTGCTAACTAAGAGGTATACACAGGGGAGAGGAATTGAGGAATTCCCTGTTTAAAACACCAACCAGGGGTGTTCCTGCAGGGTTTCCTGAGCTGCCATTGGGCAGCTCTCTCCTTTGCCACACCCCCTGCCACTCCCCCGCCTCCCTGCACGCTATGAGAGACACACAGCCTCTCAGTGCAGCCTTGTGACCCAGATATCACGAAAGTGAAAGTGGGCCATTGCGGCCCATATGTGCGGAGTAGAGCAGCATTTTTTGCGCCTACCTGATCCACTCAGCCTTGTGGATCAGGTAGCCTACTTTTTTCCCATTTTTTTGTGAGCCCACCTCTGTTTCCCGATTATAGCAGGCCTTAAAGCACACCTGCTGATCTTCTGCCTCTAGAGGTGGCCGTACATCTATTGATTTTGTAGGCCGATCGACCAATAGACAGATCTCTCTCTGATCAGATTCGATCAGAGCGATCTGTTGTCTGCCATAAACGGCAGGCCGCTTCCTGACCGATTTCAGCATAAAGAATGTTGGCAATCGGCCTTGTGATGTCACCTCGCCACCCCCAGATGCTGTACCCTAGTGTATATGTACCCCCATGCCCCTGCATTAATACATTATGTCTCCGCCTCCCGTATGACTCCTCAGCCGAGGGTTTCCATAGCATTCATTGCGCATAATTATCACACCCCACTACCACCACGCACCCAATCGAGCATGTTGGCCCGACATCTTGCAGCATGATTGATCGATACATTGGCCAAAGCTTCAATCGGGCATGCTTTTGGCAGCACTGATTTTCATCTGATTCTATAATAATTATTAACTATTCAACTTAAAAGGTGAAACTAATAAATGAAATAGGCTCATTACATGCAATGCGAGATATTTCAAGCATTTATTTGTTAGAAGGTTGATGATTAGGCTTACAGCTTATGGGAACCCCAAAATCAAAATCTCAGACCATTAGAATATTGTGAAAAGGTTCAATATTTTAGGCTCAATGGGCTCTATTCACAATCACACATGTGGTAAGAGATTTTTTTTTTTTACCTGTATATTACCGCCAGTGATAATTTCCGCACAGAGGCGCTCAGCGTTGATGATACTGGCAGATGCTGTTTACTCCTATCTGTTATTGCCTGATGAAGCGGTTTGTATCCCACAAAACGCGTTGCACTTTATTTGGAGTATCCAATAAAATAGTTTTGACTGAAAATCCACAGTCAAATGTTCTGCTTGGAGGAGGTAAGTCCACCACTACCTCCTCTATTACCAAGATGGGTTCTTAAAGAGGATCTGTAACCTCAAAAAATCCCCTGGGGGGTACTCACCTCGGGTGGGGGAAGCCTCCGGATCCTAATGAGGCTTCCCACGCCGTCCTCTGTCCCACGGGGGTCTCGCTGCAGCCCTCCGTGCAGCGGTAACGTAATATTTACCTTCCTGGCTCCTGCGCAGGCGCTCTGACGGCTGTCGGCTCCGAACTACACGGAAATACCCGATCGCCGTCGGGTCTGCTCTACTGCGCAGGCGCAAGTTTCCGGCACCTGCGCAGTAGAGCGGACCCGACTGAGATCGGGTATTTCCGTGTACTTCCGAGCCGAAAGCAGCCACAGCGCCCCCGCTGGAGCCTGCAAAGGTAAATATTGAAATAACAGTCGGGCCTGTTGCCGGCTGTTCAGAGGGCTGCAGCGAGACCCCCGTGGGACAGAGGACGGCGTGGGAAGCCTCATTAGGATCCGGAGGCTTCCCCCACCCGAGGTGAGTACCCCCCAGGGGATCTTTTTGAGGTTACAGAGTCTCTTTAAGTTCTTTTAGTGTTTTTTATCCTGTTGGCGCCTCTGTTATCCTATTATCTGCATTTTTTTCACATTCACTAAGTGCATAAAAAAATAATTCTGGAAACATGCGTAATTACATAGTATACATGCGGAAACCATGCGGGAAACAAGTGGCATAAAAAAACTTGTAAAAAAAATGTAAAGTCCAGCAAACACAAGGCTCAAGGCTCCAGACTACATTGAAGCCAATGGGAAGCGAAATATATCACCAAGTACTAGTAGGTGATATAAAATCGTTAGTTAAGTCAGAAATAAGGTGCCCCTTTTTCTTTGTGAATTTAGTGTTTGTTTGTTTTTTGCGGGATTTACCAACTTTTTACACATGTGGGAAATAACCATGTGTAAAATTTTGTGAATGACAAGATGGTCTTATTTCATTTGGGAATTTACCACACGTGCATTTCCGGCATGTATAGAGCCCAATGGGCTCTAATCACAATCATACATGCGGTAAGAGATTTTTTTTACCGCTATATTACCGCCAGTGATGATTTCCAAATTTTTTCCACATTCACTAAAAATGTTCCGCACGTTTCCCGCATGCGGGAATGTGTAAAAAATTTGGGAAACATGCGTAATTACATAGTAAACATGCGGAAACCATGTGTAAAAAAAAGTGGCATAAAAAACTTGTCCCAACACAGAAATTAAAGTCCAGCAAACACAGCAGTCAAGGCTCCAGACTCCATTTAACCTGCTGGGCGGTCTGGACGAGCTCAGCTCGTCCAGTACCGCCGGAGCCTGCCGCTCAGGCCCTGCTGGGCCGATTTGGCTCAAATAAAAAGCAGCACACGCAGCCGGCACTTTGCCAGCCGCGTGTGCTGCCTGATCGCCGCCGCTCTGCGGCGATCCGCCGCGAGCAGCGGCGAAAGAGGGTCCCCCCAGCCGCCTGAGCCCAGCGTAGCCGGAACAAAAAGTTCCGGCCAGCGCTAAGGGCTGGATCGGAGGCGGCTGACGTCAGGACGTCGGCTGACGTCGATGACGTCACTCCGCTCGTCGCTATGGCGACGATGTAAGCAAAACAAGGAAGGCCGCTCATTGCGGCCTTCCTTGTTTATTCTGGGCGCCGGAGGCGATCGGAAGAACGCCTCCGGAGCGCCCTCTAGTGGGCTTTCATGCAGCCAACTTTCAGTTGGCTGCATGAAATAGTTTTTTTTTTTATTAAAAAAAAACCCTCCCGCAGCCTGCCTGGCGATCTTAATAGAACGCCAGGCAGGTTAAGTCAATGGGAAGCAAAATATATCACCAAGTACTTGTAGGTGATAACAAATCAGTAATTTAGGGCTCGTTTCCACTGTTGCGGTGCGGAATCGCCTGGATTCCACCGCTGATAAAATAGCATGCGGATGCGATTCCCCATGTTTTTTTTGCCGCGAATTCGCATGCGAATTCGCATAGGTGAGGGTATATGCGATTTTAACCATGTCACTGCCTGTGTGAATTTACATCGTACCTATGCGAATTCGCATGCGAATTCGCGGCAAAAAACGCATGGGGAAAACGCATGCAATTTCCCTATTTAATACATTGCATGCGATTCGCATGCATTCCACTCTCAGGCGAAATCGTTGGCTCTTTTGTGCGTTTTTCACCGCTGAAAAAAACGCACATCACCAACGCAACAGTGGAAACAGGCCCATCCACTTGCATACCATGTGCGAATCCGCATGCGTTGGACGCATGCGGATTCGCGATAGTGGAAACGAGCCCTAAGTCAGAAATAAGGCGCCCCTTTTTTGTGAATTTTTATTTTATTTTTTTTGCGGGAATTACCGACTGTTGCGGACTTTTAACACATTTTTTACGCATGCAAGTAAACAATGCGTACAATTTTACGCATGTGGTAAATAACCATGTGTAACATTTTGTGAATGTCAAGATGGTCTTATTTCAGTCGGGAATTTACTGCAAGTACATTTTCGATGCGGAAAATGATTGTGAATAGAGCCCAATGTGTCAGACTGCTAATTCATCCAAAACACCTGCAAAGGGCTCCTAATTCATATATTAGTTTCACTTGAAGAAAACCTGTAACAAAAAGAAAAACTCTCTGGGGATACTTATCTCGGTTGGGGGAAGCCTCTGGATCCTAATGAGGCTAACATCCTCCGTTGTCCCGGAAATCCCCCGAACCGTGGCGAGGTAAATATTTACCTAGCGCGATCCTGCGCAGGCGGGTAAGGGGAAAATAGCCGAGCACGATCGTACCCGCTCTAGTGTCTGCGCAGTACAGCGGATACGATTGGCCTCGGCTATTTCTGCCTTAGCATGAACAAAGAGCCGCTACTGCGCCTGCGCTGGATTGTGGTAGGTGAATATTGGCCCGCTTGTCGAGGAGGTTCCGGGGGAGCCAGCGCTGGATTCCCCTGAGCTGCAGAGGACGGGAAAGCCTCAATGGGACCCCGAGGCTTCTCCCTCCCGAAATAAGTATCCCCCAGAGAGGTTTTTTCGTTACAGGGTCTCTTCAAGCTGAATTACTGGAGCTTTGCACAATATTCTAATTTTCTCGAGTTTCATCTGTATTTCACAGTTTTCCTCTATTTGGCTATCTGCCAAAACATTCCAAATCCGCAGGCTGGAATTCCGTTGTCAGGTCCTCTTTACTATGCCGGTAATCCATATATAGAAGAGCCTGCAGTTAATTCCTGTTAATGATGCTGTTTCTCAGCCCGCAGCATCAGATAGAATGTGTAAGATCACAGGAATGTGGGGGATGAGCTCACAAGTTTCAGGACACATTGGAACATTTACCCCGGTACATCCTGTTCATTCAGAGCTTGCACACTGTATGCAGGGATACAGGCTTGTAATACATCCCTCTCCCTCCTGACTGTGGCATGGCTGCTGACTGAAAGGACAACTGAAGTGAGAGGGATATGGAGGCTGACATATTTATTACCATTTAACCACTTCATCCCAAAGGGGTTTTTACCCTAACAAACAGGAGTGATTTTCACCTTTCAGTGCTCCTCCCTTTCATTTGTCAATAGCTTACTCACTACTTATCACAATGACATGATCTATATCTTGTTTTTTTTTACCACCAATTTGGCTTTCTGAGGTTAATATTTGTTTTCAGTAATTACTTTATTTCGTATGCATTTTAAAGGGAAAAACAAGGAAAAAAATACACTATTTCGCCCAATTTCATCCCCTATTTTTTTAATATAAACACTGCTACTGTGCATAAAACCCACACATTTTATCTGCCTATTTGTCCTGGTTATCACAAGATTTTAATTATGTCCCTAGTACAAAGTATGGTGACAATGTAGTATTTGGAAATAAAGGTTTATTTTCTCTTTGGTGCATTTTTTTTTCACAATTTTCACGTGCATGCACACAGCGGCGGCAGCAGCACTGTCTGACATATAAAAACGTCCTGGAGCTATTAGGGCCCGTTCACACCTATAATCGCAAAATGCCGGCGATTACCGAAGGCGTTTTGCGGGAGTGATTTTCCCGCGGGAGTGATTTTCCCGCGTCAATCGATTGACGCTGAAAAATCACTGGACACTGCGGCGGTTTTGGAGCGATCGCGAATTGCAAATCGCCGCCAAACCGTTGCATGCAGCGTGTTTGTGGTTATCGCTAACCGCAAACGCGGCAGTCAGAACACTGCCACTTGCTACTTTGTGTAGCGGTTTTCGTAAAACCGCTAGCGGTTTGCCATTAGCGGGAATCTCGCAATTCCCACTCAGGTGAGAACGGGCCCTTAAGAGGCTCTAGCAGGACGTTTTTATAAGTCAGCTTGTCATTAAGTGGTTAAGCAACACCAGTTGCCTGGCAGCCCTGCTGATCTATTTGACTGCTGTAATGTCTGAATCACACACTTGTAAGAAGCATGCAGCTAATCCACACTTCAGTCAGAGCACCTTATAAGCATGCTTGTTCAAGGTCTATAGTTAAAAGTATTAGGCCTCTTTTCCACGGACAGTTGATAGGCAGTGAAATGCTTTTCAAACTCTCACAACTGCTTGCTGCTGCCGGTCAACTGTTTACGGCTGCCTGGTAACTGCTCACTGCTGCCTGGCAACTGCTTGCTTAGCACACAGGTCAACTGCCCCTGGAAAAGAGGCCATAGAAGCAGAGGATCAACAGGACATTCAGGAAATCTGCATTATTTACAAGGAAATGCATATGGCAGCCTCCACATCCCTCTAACTTCAGGTGTACTTTAAAGGGGAGCCCCGGGGTGGCCCAAATAAAGAAATCCCCCGCACATATATTGGTGATTATAATTCATCTCTATCCTGAATTGATATATAAAAGTATATATGTTACAGACAGAACCCGAAGTTTGGCCACTTTGGGTTCTGGCCGGTCAAAACGTGAAGAAATAAAAAGATTCCTGTAACATTCATGCATTTTGTGGCCGTCTCATGTATCCATCGGGGGTTCATTTCAATAATTCCTCTGGCGGCAATGTCATAGATAAACCCGCCTCTTCGGCTCTTCCTCCTCCCCCTGCCCCTCCCCTATGCAGCTATGGCAGCCGGGGACACGAGTGTCCCCGATCATTCGCAGCGGAAGGGAAGCAGAGCAGGGAGGCTGCAGACATGGCTTCTGGCAGCACCCGCTCTGCAGGAACACATTGCCGGATTCCCCGCCGCTACAAATTAACCCCCGTTGGATACATGTGGCCGCAGTGAGACGGCCACAAAATGCATGAATGTTACAGGAATCTTTTTATTTCTAACATTGGCAGCAGGTGGGCGGCCACTTCGACCGGAACCTGAAGTGGCCAGACTTCGGGTTCTGGCCGTAACATATACCGTATATTCCGGTGTATAAGACGACTGGGCATATAAGATGACCTCCCAACTTTCCCAGTTAAAATATAGAGTTTGGGATATACTCACCGTATAAGACTACCCCTCTTCCAACGCGCACCAAATGCAAATTAAAAAAAATCATATACTGGTGCTATGTATGAACAGTTACTGGTGTTGTACTGTATGTGGTAACCAGTATATAACAGTATATAGATGATTGACAGGTTGGATTGGTCAACTCTCCCTAAGTGGATTCTCCTTGTCTACCTGTTTATCGGAGCGGTATGGAGGAATAGATTGCGCTGTGCCCATAAAACACGCCTCTTTCATCCTTCTGGCGCCACCCTTGTATCCTATTTACCTCCTTCTCTGCCTCTCAGATCTCACATGTGCGCCTGCGCCTCTTCACTACAGTCCTCAGCAGCTAGATCTGAGAGGCGGTAACAGGATAGGGCGTATCACCTGGCGTATAAGACGACCCCTGACTTTTCAAGGGTTAATAAGTAGTCTTATACGCCAGAATATACTGTATATTGATATATAAATAGACTTTGTCACACCTGTCCTGTTAACGCATAATATGGTGGCTGATATATCTTATTTTTCTTTTTAAGCAATGCACATTGCCTGGCTGTCCTGCTCCATGGGCCCTTTCACACAATGGGATGTATGCACTAAACTTTGTTAATCGTGCAGTCTTATGCCTGGTACACACTATGCAATTTTCTAACAGATATACTGGCAGATCGATTATTTGCAACTTATCTGATCTGATTTCCGATCTGATTTCATATCGGACATGTTGGAAATAATCGATCTGTCAGTAAATCTGTCTGAAAATTGCATAGTGTGTACCTAACATTACGCACGGTGAGTAGAGCAGAATGCATTGCATGTGATTTATTGCATTCTGCTCAACGGAACGTGCGATAAGACTTTACACGTTATTCTTCTTACCGCACGTTAGTGAATACACCCCAAACATACATTCAGTGATAGTCCTATGGGGATACCACATTGATGGCGGTTTGGCACATTGCATGCAGAATGCACATTTACATGGGTAGTGAGTCATACTCCATATATGGTCGCACCACACCCACAAGGTAAAATGTGACTTCTTTGTTGCGGTGTGATTAAAGGGCAAATGAAGCTAGAGCGATATGGAGGCTGCCATATTTATTTCCTTTTAAACAATACCAGTTTCCTGGCAGCCCTGCTGATCCTCTGCCTGTAATACTTTTAGCAATAGACCCTGACCAAGCATTCAGCAGATCAGGTGTTTCGGACATTGTCAGATCTGACAAGAATATATGCATTCTTGTTCCTGGTGTTATTTAGACACTTCTGCAGCCAAACAGACCAGCAGGGCTGCCTGGCAACTGGTATTGTTTAAAAGGAAATAAACATGGCAGCCTCCATATACCTCTCACTACAGTTGCCCTTTAAATAATAATCGCACCACAACAGATTTTGTCAAAGGAGTGTAAAACTTCCAGCCATAGACCCTGAACAAGCATGCAGATCAGAGATTTCTGACTGAAGTCTGACTGGATTAGCGGCATGCTTGTTTCAGGTGTGCAATTCAGACATTACCGCAGCCACAGAGATCAGCAGGACCGCCAGGCAACTGGTATTGTGTAGAAGGAAATAAATATGTACCATTTTTGAGGTGATTCCGCCTCAATGAAAGGTATAGGAAAAACGCAAAAGGCTCACAAAATCGCATTGTGCAGTGATTGCGTTTGTGTGTTTAAGAATAAATACATTGTATTTATTCTCTTCCGGGTCAAAGAGTTCATTTCCTGAGTGTCAGGAAGTGAATTAAAAAAACGGCCTGGAAAAGTGCTTAGAAATTCGCTTTTAACAAACCCACCGAAGCACCACCCACCGAAGCGCCAGAAATCGCAAAAAAAAATTGTGTAAAAAACCGGCTAACGCGATCAAAACACAGTGTGAACAAGGCCTCAGTCCCCATTAGGGAAGTCACACCCCCCTCACTTCCTGTTGTGTCACCTCTAGAAAAGGATGAGTGTGTTGGCAGCATTCTTCCCCTTTTATGGCTGCTCAGTACTGTGGTTCCCGGCACTGCAGGTTTCACAAGCTCATCTTTCACTTTGGAATGGATTTTCTCTGCCCTCAGGGCACTGGAATGCAGGCATGTTGACTATGGAATTCCTGTTACACGTTCATTCCTTTGATATCACGTAATTGGCATGTAATCTGTGAAATGTGCGATGTTATCTCATACGGGGAGGTCATCATCATCACTTCTAGGATGTAATATTTTATTGCAGCATCCACCGCTGTCCCCTCCCCCTCACCTTTCCTGAATTGCCGCGGTTCTGTCTGTGCTATGACATCATCTGCCTGCTCCTTACACTGACCCTGGAATAAACTTGTGCAATGGAGGCTGAGCGTATGACGGCAACCTGCATAACTCTACAGCATGAAAGGTTCCAAGTCCTTAACGGTTACAGGCAGAGAGAAGTGGAGGGTCAGGACTGAACCCCCGCGCTTCACGGTTGGTCAGTGAAGCCATCAATCATATTAACCGACCAAAAGATGGTGGTGATGAAACACTGAAAGTAAACATTTCCCCAGGCAGCTTATTAAATGCATTCCTAAATTGCCTTGATTTCGGTACAATATTTCCCACCATTTTACCAGTATCGATCCTTAAATTATTATATAGTATTTATATAGCGCTGACATCTTTCACAGCGCTGTACAGAGTACATAATCATGTCACTGACTGTCCTCAGAGGAGCTCACAATCTAATCCCTGCCATAATCATATGTCTATATCATGTAGTTTATGTGTCGTGCTCTAGGGACAATTCAGGGGGAAGCCAATTAACTATTTAAAGAGAATCTACTGTCCGATTTGTACAATAAAAAAAACATACCAATCGAGTCACTGTGATCTCCTGGATCCCTCTTTGCCATTTCCGACACTCCCCGCCGCGATCCTGGCTTTTAATTGCTAGTTTTAGGCAGTGTTTACAAACCAAAAACATGGCCGCTAACCAGGAAGAGATGTTTGTGTATATATATATATATATATATATATATATATATATATATATATATATATATATACATATCTCATGTTACAGTATACTACAAGTTTTTATTACATAGTGAACTCCAGTCAGGGATTCTCAGTTTCTCAGCATGGGAAGCTCCCATCCCCATCAGACAAGCTGAAATTGAAAGCAGAGAGCTGTCTGTGACTAATAAACAAAGCACACACACAGAGCCTGCAGGAGGAGTGGAGGGGTTGTGCATAACTTCTCCCTATCACAGCAGAGGCAGCACATTTCTCTCTGCTTGACAAAGAAAAGATGATTAGATATATTACAGAGACAGTGCAACTAGAAAAGGCTGCAGTAATACAGACCACATTAGAACAGGTATAGGAACGTATAGGATAGAAGAAATAAGGCTGAAAATGTTGTTACAGAGTCTCTTTAAGGACGTTGATAGTTGAAATCTACACCCTGTTTTGAGGGCTATCTGGCTGCCAGGGTGTAGATTTCAACTCACCGCTGCTGCGCACATCCGCTGTCTTCGACCATCCCGCTGATCTCGTCACTGAATCCCCACTGTCTCCCGCTGCAGCTCATTTGCTCTACCTGTCGCTATGACGGCAGAGCCCTGTGAGTGGGTCAGGAGCCGATTTCATTGGCTCCTGGCCCTGTCTTTCAATGTAAGCAACTCCCATTGGCTTACATTGAAAGACAGGGTCAAGAGCCAATTAAAGCAGGTCCTGACCGGCTCACAGGACTCTACCGTCATAGAGACGGCAGAGTGGGTGAAACAGGTTCCCGATGTGCGGCGGTGGTGAGTATGTGTGGCGATTAGTTAGGTTTCCGCCGTTTCTCTGGCCCTTAAAGGGGCAGAGACTGCTGGTACTTAAGTGGTTAACTTACATGTATTTTTGAGGATGTGGGAGGAAACCAGAGTGCCCGGAGGAAACACAGATATGGGGAGAACATATGTGCAGATAGTGCCCTGGCTGGGATTTGAACCGGGGACCCAGTACTGCAAGGCAAGGGTGCTAACCACTATGCCACACAGCTAAAGTGTACCTGTGGTGGACCTATAGAAAAAATGACATGCTTAACTAAGGTACCTCTGGCCCCCACGGTTTAATGCATGTTAATCGGCCGCTCTACTCTTCATACACGAATTCAGTTGCTTGGGTATGGCCATGTCTGCGTAGTAAGTCAGTGCCACTCGTCTATGAGGGTCTCCGGGCTTCTATGCAGACACGGTCGTACCCGCTCAGGTGCTGCCTGTCCACGAGGGTCTCCGGGCTTCTACGCAGACACGGTCGTACCCGCTCCAGTGCTGCTTGTCCACGAGGGTCTCCGGGCTTCTATGCAGACATGGTCGTACCCGCTCAGGTGCTGCTTGTCCACGAGGGTCTCCGGGCTTCTACGCAGACATGGTCGTACCCGCTCAGGTGCTGCTCGTCCACGAGGGTCTTCCGGGCTTCTATGCAGACACGGTCGTACCCGCTCAGGTGCTGCTTGTCCACGAGGGTCTCCGTGCTTCTATGCAGACATGGTCGTACCCGCTCAGGTGCTGCTTGTCCACGAGGGTCTCCGGGCTTCTATGCAGACATGGTCGTACCCGCTCAGGTGCTGCTCGTCCACAAGGTTCTCCGGGCTTCTACGCAGACACGGTCGTACCCGCTCAGGTGCTGCTCGTCCACGAGGGTCTCCGGGCTTCTATGCAGACACGGTCGTACCCGCTCAGGTGCTGCTTGTCCACGAGGGTCTCCGGGCTTCTATGCAGACATGGTCGTTACCCACTTAGGTGCTGCTCATCCACGAGGGTCTCTGGGCTTCTACGCAGACACGGTCGTACCCACTCAGGTGCTGCTCGTCGACGAGGGTCTCCGGGCTTCTACGCAGACACGGTCGTACCCGCTCAGGTGCTGCTTGTCCACGAGGGTCTCCGGGCTTCTATGCAGACACGGTCGTACCCACTCAGGTGCTGCTCGTCGACGAGGGTCTCCGGGCTTCTACGCAGACACGGTCGTACCCGCTCAGGTGCTGCTTGTCCACGAGGGTCTCCGGGCTTCTATGCAGACACGGTCGTACCCGCTCAGGTGCTGCTCGTCGACGAGGGTCTCCGGGCTTCTACGCAGACATGGTCGTACCCGCTCAGGTGCTGCTTGTCCACGAGGGTCTCCGGGCTTCTATGCAGACACGGTCGTACCCACTCAGGTGCTGCTCGTCCACGAGGGTCTCCGGGCTTCTATGCAGACACGGTCGTACCCGCTCAGGTGCTGCTTGTCCACGAGGGTCTCCGGGCTTCTACGCAGACACGGTGTACCCGCTCAGGTGCTGCTCGTCCACGAGGGTCTCCGGGCTTCTATGCAGACACGGTCGTACCCGCTCAGGTGCTGCCTGTCCACGAGGGTCTCCGTGCTTCTATGCAGACATGGTTGTACCCGCTCAGGTGCTGCTCGGCCACACTCGGGCATGAAGAGGTGCACAGCCATGACCTTCTTCAGCATTCCTGGCAGCAGCGGTTGCTCACTATGCTGCAGCACGTGCTCCTCATGTTTGCTATTGATTATTATTTGAATCCTCAAAGCTTCTCCATCCATTAACATGGATTATCCAATCTGTAACAGTCCTATTTATAGCGAGTGTAGCATCTACTGAACATAAATAGCCATTATGCAGTCTCCAGGCATTATCATAGAGCCCAGACCTGTAATAAGCCATTTTCTCATTAGGGATCCTTTTATTAAAACACGGCCAAAGCCTGCACCCTTCACTTAATTATAAAACATAATATTCCCAGTAACACCATGACAGCCTTCTGCTCATCATATTGTGTTGGCTTTATATAACAGCTATTATAGGAAAATTAATGTTATAATGCTAGCCTTCATCTTCATTACCTCTGCTGTGTGTTACAATTCAACTTTATTTAGAGGGAATCTATTTTTACACATACTTTTCTTAGGTAAAAGTTCTTGAAAGTTCAGCATTACCTTTTCATGATGTAACTGTGCTTTGGTGAATTGTCCGTGCAATAGAACCAGGGCTGTGGAGTCGGAGCGATTTCTGGGTACCTGGAGTCAGAGTTGGATGGTTTTTGAACACACTCCACAGCCCTGAATAGAACACAAAGATTTGTATGTGAGCAGAACCGTATGTACTAAATTGTTTACATGTTTAAAGTGGATCCGAGATGAACTTTTACTCATTGCATAATTGTGTTCCTTTCCTATTTATAGGGCATTCCTCAAGCCAAATACTTTTTTGTTTTTGTTTTAATACTCTAATTCCCTATAAACTAAACAAGCCACGCCCACAGGTTTTCAGAGAGCCAAGGCACTTTCAGACAGTAGCAAAGGCTTATGAGAGCTCAGTCTGGGCAGGAGGAGGGGGATGTATTACTATCCAGAGATTTCAGAGGCAGAGGGGAGGAGGAGGAGGAGGGGGGGATTAGTTTTTTTTGCTCAAGATACAGATAAGCCTGCCTCTGTGTAATGTTTACAAACAACATGGCTGCTGTCATTGTATCACAGGATTAAATACTCATATTCTATTAAAGCTGTTTGCAGCTAGATTTGCTGTGTAAACTATCTAAACTTTACATACGATATATAGACAATATACTTGTTATAGTTACTTTTTCATCCCGGATCCACTTTAAGGTCAGAATCCCACTAGGAGCGATTTCTCAGCACTAGTGATTTGAAAAAGCTCTTGCTAGTGCAATGCTATGGGGGATATTTATAAAATCACATCGCTCAAGTGGGATCACACCCATAGCATTCCATTAGCAAGTGCTTTTTTTTCAAATTGCAAAGTGCTTAGAAAAGTGCTCCTAGTGGGTTTCTGGCCTAAAGTGTACCAGAGATGGTACACTACTGCTAATTCATACTTACCTGGGGCTTCCTCCAGCTCCATAAGCACTGCGGCTTCCCTCACCGTCCTTTTCAGCGCCTTTGTTCTGTCGGTACGACTCCCGGTAATCTGGTCAGACCTTCAATTTATCCTTCAATTACTCTGCAGTATGTCTACTTCCTGCTTTCATGGTGACAGACATAGGGTTAACATCCAGTGTTTACAAATTAGCTACTCTGCCGAGGCATCTGGCTGATACAGCTAAGAGATCAAATTATGGTGGTGATTACTTTTATTCACAGATGAGGGAATTGGACAGGCTAAACTCTCTAAATACACAGTGGGAGTGTTTCTCTGTTTTTCTACTGTCCTGTGCAGGAGTTCAGGTCCGTGTTAAGGCTCCTTTCACACTAGGGTATTGCACCGCGCTACTCTCTCCTGCCACTTCGGCATCACAATGACCATTCATGTGAGATTGGCCACAGTACCCATGATGGGATACAACGGAAGTGCATCTGGCGACTCTGCAGCGTATTGCTGAGCAGATGATTGCATTGGACTTAATGTTGTGCGGTGCACAAGCACTGCATACACTGGCGCGTGGCGTACTTCCTGTCTGGACATGTGCACACGACTTATGGGACAGACAAAAGTGATGTCTGAGGTCAATTGCATAGACGTTCCGGTGGGCAGAGGCATGCAGATTTCCCTGTCGGCGCTACCTGCCACAGGCACAATCTGCATGCCATGGTGCGATGGGCTATGGTGGCTCATCTGCTGCACGCAAATTGTACAGCACCAAGTGTGAAACTAGCCTTTAGGCCTAGTTCACATTATAAATCGCTAGCGCAAGCGCTTGTTGGCAATTTTACGTTCGCTTTCAGAGCGAGTTGCTCTTTGTTAAGTGATTTTGTCTGGCGATTTTCTTTTTCTTCCTGACAACAGGTGAACTCTTTGTCCTGGAACTGAATAAATACAGTGGGCTTGATTCACTGAGTTGCACTGCTAGAGCAGCCTGCTTAGTGCAGAGAGTGTTATTGAAATTAAAATTGAGTGAAATTATGCTGTGCTTAGATATTGTAAAGGGTGCTTGATTACTCTTAACAAGCGCTCCACTGAACCGTCCCGGAGCCCGGCGGGTCTAGCAGCTTCAAAGTACGAGATTCCTGCACTTGAATTGGCCCTGTAGGCTGCCTGTCACTTTCAAGCGCTTTGCGATTTCCCTATACATTCTATTGAAGGCTAATCGCTCAGGAAATGGTGCAGGTGCCGCATTTGCAAATGGAAAGAAAGCTCATCACTCATGGAAGAACACTCATATTGAGCAACATTACACAACCGCTGTGATTTTTGAAATCACCAGCGTTTAAAAAAAAAAGCGAATATGTTCTCAATGTGAACAAGCTCTAAAGGATACCCGAAGTGACATGTGACATGATGATATAGACATGTGTCTGTACAGTGCCAAGCACACAAATAACTAGGCTATGTTCCTTTTTTTCTTTCTCTGCATGAAAGAGTTAAACATCAGGTATGCAAGTGGTGGTTCCTGTCTGAGTCAGGACTGGGTCAGACTACAGTGCAACCCTCACTGATAAGAAATTACAGTCATAAACAACTTAGCAGAAAATGGCTTCTCAGAGCAGGAAAGCGATAAAAAGGATCAATAGTTCATAGATTTTAGCTCTGGCATACTTGAATGTGTCATTGAGCAGAAACAATGAAACAGTAAAAACTTAAAAAGTAGATTTAAATATAAAATACAACTGTGGGATATCTAAAAAAAAAAGTCATTTTAGGAGAAGGAGGATAGATACAATTGTTTATCTTATCAATTTATTTTCACCTTCGGGTGTCCTTTAGAGGGAACCTGGAGTGAGAGAGGGTATGGAGGCTGCCATATATATTTTCTTTTAAATAATACCAGTTGCCTGGCAGTCCTGCAGTAGTGTCTGAATCACACCCCTGAAACAAGCATACAGCTAATCCAGTCAAACTTCACTCAGGGTCTATGGCTAAAAGTATTAGAGGCAGAGGATCAGCAGGACAGCCAGGCAACTGGTTTTGCTTAAGAGGAAATAAATATGGCAGCCTTCATATCTCTCACTTTAGGTGTCCTTTAAGCAAACTTCAAGTAAAAAATCAGATACTTAACTAAGGTGTAAAAAGGATCTGGATCCTCAATCGCTTGCTGGGATCTTCCAGAACATCAGGGGCAGTGTTCCTCCTCTGCCCCCCTCCATCCAAACGATAGTCATGGCCATGTTTCCCAAAGTCTTCCAAAGCTCTGTGGCCACACCCACCATCTTGCCACAGCCTGCCCCCATTAGGGGTGGGCCATGGCAAGCAGGTGGGCGTGGCCAAGATCTTCAGAAGACTTTAGAAAATGAAATGCCAAGGTGGCTTTGCCGCGGAGGGGGACAGAATTTCTGTCACTAATGCATTATGGGTGATTAATCCTACCAACCGCCGATCCATGCAGCAGTAATGAAGAGCGTTACATTGCAGGCCTTCTATTTTACACTGGGAGTACTGGCAGAGCGTAGAATGGCGCGTTTATCGCAGTTTGCCATGAGCTCATCCCCTCCGCCGTCCATTGTTTACAGAATCCTGAGCTTTGCACAGCGAGCTGACGCTGAGTATCGGCGGGGGGGTGTAGGCCCAGGCTTTATCTCAGGCTCTAATCTCAGGATTTGCCGAGCAAATATCAGGATTAATACACGGCGGCGGCTTGCCACTCTCACCAACAATGTCATGCCCAGGAGTGGCGCCTGCTGGAGCAGAGGATTCTGGGAAGCAGCCTGGAATCTGATAGTGTTTAGCTGGCCTGATGCTGCAATATATGGAGATGTAAAGGCCCTCTCGCCCGACTCCGACGTCTCCCCTTTAAGAGCCGGGATTACCGGGATGATGGGGCAGCGCGGAATGCGGTACTTTTACTGTTAATGGTAGATGAGATATCACATCCGCTTTGCACTTTATTTGCTCATCATGTGCCAACACACAAATCCTAGTTATTCATCTGTATACATTAAGCCACAGTTTAGATACAGTTTTGTTGCTATGCGGTTTATAGAACATTATTTAATTATGCTTAAAGTGACACTAAAGCAAAAAAAAAAAAAGTACAGTATAATGAATTGTATGTGCAGTACGGATAATTAGTAGAACATTAGTAGCAAAGAAAAGTGTCTCATTTTTATTTTCAGTTATATAGCTTTTTTTTTATAACATTACATAATTCTCTAATATTAGCAGTTTACAAACTACACTCAGCATTTTAAACTATGAAACAAAGCAGAGCTAATGACCCTTTGAACTTCTCTGCAGTAAAACCTTATCTGAAGTTGTCTTTCATTGTTTCTTTGAGGTATAAGAAAATAGCACTGCTCTCCTTTAAAAGGTTTTCTAAAGAAAAAAAACTTAAGAGGTTTCTGTGGTGTGGGAGGTCAGGTGTTGTTTCTTTGCAGGGAGAGGAAGTGGGTGTGCTCTGTAGTCATGTAATGTCTCTGTACACAGGGAGGAGGTGAGCAGGGTTAGGTGATGGTTCTATGCAGAGGGAGAAGGTGGGTGAGGTCAGGTGATGGCTTTGTGCAGGGAGAGGAGATGGGCGGGCTCAGGTGATGGCTTTGTGCAGGGAGAGGTGGGCGGGGTCAGGTGATGGCTTTGTGCAGGGAGAGGAGGTGGGCGGGGTCAGGTGATGGCTTTGTGCAGGGAGAGGAGGTGGGCGGGGTCAGGTGATGACTTTGTGCAGGGAGAGGAGGGGGCGGGGTCAGGTGATGGTTCTATGCAGAGGGAGAAAGTGGGTGAAGTCAGGTGATGGCTTTGTGCAGGGAGAGGAGATGGGCGGGGTCAGGTGATGGCTTTGTGCAGGGAGAGGAGGTGGGCGGGGTCAGGTGATGGCTTTGTGCAGGGACAGGAGGTGGGCGGGGTCAGGTGATGGCTTTGTGCAGGGAGAGGAGGGGGCGGGTTCAGGTGATGGTTCTATGCAGAGGGAGAAAGTGGGTGAAGTCAGGTGATGGCTTTGTGCAGGGAGAGGAGATGGGCGGGGTCAGGTGATGGCTTTGTGCAGGGAGAGGAGATGGGCGGGGTCAGGTGATGGCTTTGTGCAGGGAGAGGAGGTGGGCGGGGTCAGGTGATGGCTTTGTGCAGGGACAGGAGGTGGGCGGGGTCAGGTGATGTTTATATGCAGAGGGAGAAGGTGAGTGAAGTCAGGCGATGGCTTTGTGCAGGGAGAGGAGGTGGGTGGGGTCAGGTGATGGCTTTGTGCAGGGACAGGAGGTGGGCGGGGTCAGGTGATGTTTCTATGCAGAGGGAGAAGGTGAGTGAAGTCAGGTGATGGCTTTGTGCAGGGAGAGGAGGTGGGCGGGGTCAGGTGATGGCTTTGTGCAGGGACAGGAGGTGGGCGGGGTCAGGTGATGTTTATATGCAGAGGGAGAAGGTGAGTGAAGTCAGGCGATGGCTTTGTGCAGGGAGAGGAGGTGGGCGGGGTCAGGTGATGGTTTTGTGCAGGGAGAGGAGGTGGGCGGGGTCAGGTGCTGGCTTTGCTGGGAGAGGAGGTGCAGAGGGCCCAACCGTCCCGATCTCGTCGGGACTGTCACGATTTGGGGGGGCTCTCCCGCTGTCACGGTATGAGCCCCCCAAGTCCCGGCGGCAGTGGGCAGCAGTAAAAAAAAAAATGATTGAGGCGCCAGCCGCGCCTAAGTGATATGCGGGATGCCGGCCATATCATTACTACCTCCCTCCCTCCTTCCCTTGAGATCTGCCCCCGTGTCCCCGTTACCAGAGTGCGCAGCGAGCGGAGCGGGCTGTCATTACCTGCGTCCATGCACGCATACCGATGTCCGGCTTCACTCTGCTTCCTGTGACGTCACAGGAAGCTGGAGAAAGACATCGGTAATGCGTGCATGGACGGAGGTAAGATGACAGCCTGCTCCGCTCGCTGCGCACTCTGCTAACGGGGACACGGGGGCAGATCTCAAGGGAGGGAGGTAGTAATGATATGGCCGCATCCCGCATACCGCGCGCCGCTGGCGCCTCGATCATTTTTTGGCACCCATCCTCACCCTCCTCCCCACCCACGGGCACCCTTACCCTCCTCCCCACCCACGGGCAGGGTGTATGAGGGTATATTTAATTAAAAAAAAAAAGAATAAGGGCATAAATATTAATAAAAAAAAAAATATTAAAAAAATGATGGTAGGCGTGTCTTGGGGGTGTGGTTGGGGGTGTGGTTAGGGGTGTGGTTAGGGGTGTGGCCAGTGTCCCGGTTTCTTCGTTTAAAATGTTGGGCGGTATGGAGGTGGGCGGGGTCAGGTGATGGCTTTGTGCAGGGAGAGGAGGTAGGTGAAGTCAGGTGATGGCTTTGTGCAGGGAGAGGAGGTGGGCGGGGTCAGGTGATGGCTTTGTGCAGGGAGAGGAGGTGGGCGGGGTCAGGTGATGGTTCTATGCAGAGGGTGAAGGTGGGTGAAGTCAGGTGATGGCTTTGTGCAGGGAGAGTAGATGGGCGGGGTCAGGTGATGGCTTTGTGCAAAGTGAGGAGGTGGACGGGGTCAGGTGATGGCTTTGTGCAGGGAGAGGAGGTGGGCGGGGTCAGGTGATGTTTCTATGCAGAGGGAGAAGGTGAGTGAAGTCAGGTGATGGCTTTGTGCAGGGAGAGGAGGTGGGCGGGGTCAGGTGATGGTTCTATGCAGAGGGAGAAGGTGGGTGCAGTCAGGGGATGTCTCTGTCCTGGGGAACTGGAAAAATGAAGAGGAAAGAAAACATCCGGGCACCTTCCGTCTTTAAAATTTATTGTGCAATGTCCACATCCATCAGGGTTACATACCACGAGTGTGTTCCACGAGTGGTCAATACGGTGGCTGTGAGGTGGAGGTGGGGATGCCGGGCATCAATGAGGGCTTGCGACGGCCGTTTCGCGTCTTGCTTTCCGTTTTTTCTTCGGTTGTTTGACATCTTTGATGAGCCGTATCGCCCTCCTCTCGTATTCCACCACGCACAGGCTTTTGGGCAATGTAGTCTTCCACTGTTTGATGACGCACATCCCGTGCTCGGCACCCTCTCCCATTGGTCTTCATAATTTTGGCATACGCGACACCCGGAAGGGGCGGGGTTTACCGCCGCATATACCGGATGCCTGCGTATTGCCACAGTAACGGGAGCACAGCGTGACCAAGCGTCTAGCAAGACGCGAAACGGCCGTCGCAATCCCTCATTGATGCCCGGCATCCCCACCTCCACCTCACAGCCACCGTATTGACCACTCGTGGAACACACTCGTGGTATGTAACCCTGATGGATGTGGACATTGCACAATAAATTTTAAAGACGGAAGGTGCCCGGATGTTTTCTTTCCTCTTCATTTTTCCAGTTCCAATATCTGCCATTTCTATTTGTTCCGAAGTGCACACGCCTGAGCAAGTCACGCATAAGGGGTTACTGGAAGGAAGGTGAGAAGAGTTATTGTTTGCCTGTCATTTTTTGTCACTGACTACTGCTAAGTATATGGTAGGGAGTGCCACTCACAAAACGCTGTATCTACATGTTATATCTGTCCTGGGGAAGCAACTCCCGCTTTGCTGGCAGCCCTGTATTCTTGTATTCTGTGCACTGATCTGTGGGTCATGTGGTTGACTTTGTGAAAGAGGATTTCTATGAAACAGTCTGCCTGGGAATCATGTGAGTAATGGTACCTCGGGGATGGTGAACCGGAAGGGTTCAGAATGGTGTTTCTAGCGTTGGGTAATCAAGGAATTTCAACACTGTTTACAAACACGAGCTCTGGCTCTGGGTATTGCACAGGGATAGGAGGCTGATTGCAGTGCCCAGAGTCGTAGCTGCCTGCCAGGCCTGCATTGTGCACAGATCACACATGAACTGGATGTCACGGAGTGTATCGCATGACGCTGCGCCGTCAGAACGCTCCCCTCCCCGCCAGGCCAGCAGTGAAGGGGTTAATGTGCTGTAAATATTATGAACAAAGCTGGAGCCCGCTCCGTGCGCTGTTTACATGTGCTGGGGCCCATTATGGCACTGATCGGGTATTACAAATATAACATATGACCATTTAAAGTCATACACAGGCCTGGTTTTTTTTTTTGGGAGGCTTTTCTCTGTATAGGAAGTTAGCCCCGCGGCTGTCCCTGAGGGGATATCATCCATTCCTCGGTGGTGGGAGGCCCAGCGGGCCCGAGACGGGACCATCGCTGCAGATCAAACTCGGGGCTTCTGTGAAGATTGGTATCGCAGCCTGCTAAAGAGAACCTGCTCAGACAGGGGTTTGCGCAGTGATGTAGCCTTGGGAATGGAGATACTGCGACTGTACCGGTAGACGTGTATCGTTTACCGGCACTTGCGCAAACGTTTCGTTCCATTCCCAAATTCCTCGACGTTCCTGGTGACCCTAGAGTCGACTATCGCCGTGTCTTCGTGTCCCCTGCGGGGACAAAAAAGGGCGATCGCAATGGGAAGCAGACAAAAGCCCTCACAAGCACCCGAACGAGACGGCGGCAAAAGGGAAGCCAGGCAGAAGCTCGTATTACCCTGCCCTGACACAGCACAACCTCCCCTCCCCTGTTTACAGCTATGTGGTATTGTGAAGTCTTTGGCAGGTTTAAAGGATAACTGAAGCAAGAGGGGTATGGAGGCTGCCATATTTATTTCCTTTTATACAATTCCAGTTACCTGGCAGTCCTGCTGATCCTCTGCCTCTAATACTATTAGCCATAGCCCCTGAACAAGCATGCAGCAGATCAGGTGTTTCTTACATTGTCAGTTCTGACAAGATTATGCTTGTTTCTGGTGCGATTCAGACATTACTGCAGCCAAATAGACCAGCAGGACTGCCAGGCAACTGGTACTGTTTAAAAGGAAATAAATTAAGGCAGCCTTCATATACCTGTTACTACAGCTGGATAATAGGCATATGGAGACATACATTAAAGTACAACTGAACTGACGGGTAATTATTTCATTTTAAACTATACCAGTTGCCTGGCTATCCTGCTGATCTTTCATACATCAGTAGTGTCAGTGAATCACACGCCTAAAACAAAAATGGCAAATGCTGTCAAATTTAAAGTAAACTTATAACTTTAGTAATAAAAGAAAATCATATACTTATGCTACATACACACTTGAGATAAAAGTCTTTGGAAAATGAAAGATCACAGACCAATTTTACCACATTCCATGTAGTATGAGAGCCATACCTACACAGTCTATTCTATGGAGCTGATCTCCCCATCAGACAGACATCTTGGCAAGATGCTGCACACACAGATGCTGTACAGACACAAAAGATCAGTATCTGCAAAAGATCTGTTCCTGCAAAATGCATTCCTGCAAAATGCATTCATAGTCTATGATATCTGCAGATCCTCATACACACCTTGTTTAACGGACATTCATCTGCAGATCAGACAATCATCTGCAGATCTGAAAATCCATCCTGGTGGATCTGATCTGCAGATGATTGTCTGTTAAACCAAGTGTGTATGAGGATCTGCAGATATCATAGACTATGAATGCATTTTGCAGGAATGGATCTTTTGCAGGAACAGATCTTTTGCAGATACTGATCTTTTGTGTCTGTACAGCATCTGTGTGTGCAGCAGCTTGCAAAGTTTTCTATCTGATGGGGAGTTCAGCTCCATAGAATAGACTGTGAAGGTATGGCTCTCATACTACATGGAAGGTGGTAAGATTGGTCTGTGATCTTGCCTTTTCCAAAGACTTTTATCTCAAGTGTGTATGAACCATTACTGCAAGAGGGAGAAACCTCTGGATCCTAATGAGGAAGAAGGAAAGTGCTGCAGGCTTGATTGGTTCATACAGTGAGGCGTTGTTCACATCTAAAATCGAGATCGCTGACGGCTCCACTGCGCGCTACGATTTTGTGCAAAGCGCTTTTGTAAGCACTTTTGCAGAGCGATTCCGTTTTTCACTTCTGGACGTCAGTCAGGAAGTGAACTCTTTGACCCGGAAAATAATAAATACAATGCATTTATTCTTATGAATGCGAACACAATCGCCGGATAAAAAAAAAAAGATTTGTGAGCATTTTGCGTTTTTCATATACTGTACCTTCCATGGTAGCAAAATCGCCCCGAAAATGGTACAGGCAACGCTTTTGTGAACGGAAAACAGACAGAATGCGCTGATATGAACTATCCTATAAGGATTCATTGCACAAGGTATTTCAGGACGTTTTTCAAAGTCGCCGGCGCTAAAAAAAAAAGGGCAAAACGCCCTAGGTGTGAACAAGTCGTGACCGTCTGCTGCTGCCTTTCATTACTGATTATTTGTGCTTTATAAATTGTACCTGTTACCTAACGTGGATACAAGATACAATGATTATGTATTGTGGAGTCATTACTAATGGCCTGCTCACATATATAGTGCATTTTGCTCCCTAAAATGTCCACCGCTCCCCCAGTCCTATTCACAGCTGGGACAAGGTCCTCCAGCACCCAAGGCTGAGACAGCAAAGTGCGCCCCCTCCATCCCTCCCACCCCAGCCGTCACACACTGATTGCTATTAGCCTAAGAGGTGTCCCAGGGCCCCCAACACCTTAATCTCTAGTTATCTGGCTTGCAGTCACTGCCATGTATCCTCTTATTTCTCTCTGCTTCAAACACATTAGGGCTCTTTCACATTAGGGCAGATTTTCTGCGTTTCAACGCAAAGGATAAAGTTTGCGTTACCCAAGGTGAAATGAAAGTCCATAGACTTTCATTTTAGCTTTCACATATAACGCAGCCTTTTTGTGCGTTGCGTTCCACTGCACCCAGGCGCAGTTTTTTGGCCAACGCTAGCTTTATGCGTTACAATGTTAGTCAATGTAAAACGCACACTATGCGCGTTTTTAATCCGTTAACGCAGGCAATCAGTCCCAGAATGCAACAGAGGAACAATGTAGAAAGTTGAAAACTAAAAGAAAAAAAAATTATCTGCGTTTTCCTATGTCCTGTAACGCATTGAAAACGGATTAAAAACGCACACTCACTGCAGTGCAACGCATATCAAAACGCATACAACAAAACGTATGCTTTGAGCGTTCTCCAACGCAAGCTCTGATGTGAAAGAGCCCTTAATGATATTGTGATGAGAATGATGGCTGAGTGAGTCAGAGCTGTGGAGTCGGTCCAAAAAGCATCCGACTCCTTGACTCCAACTCCTTCTAATACTTACCAGGGCTGGGGATTTGGTACAAAAATCACCTGACTTCGACTCCTCAGTTTATGAAAGCACAGACTCCAACTCCAGTTGCCCAAAATTGCTACGACTCCTCAACTCCAACTCCACAGCCCTGGAGTGAGTTGTGCGCCCCCTCCTACACTGTGCCCTGAGGCTGGAGCCTCTCTTGCCTCTGCCTGGCCCTGGTCCTATTACCTTATGAGGTAAAGTAGCCTCTCCCCCATCTTTTCAACAGCCGCTGCGTTCCGGATTCCAAGATCACGTGTACTGAGAGCACCTCTTCTAGAATCACACACACATAAACCCCTGAAGAGTTGTATGCATTTGTGTTTTTGCAGCAGTCACATTTATGTGTTGCCTTCCATGTAGAGTTTCAGTCTATGACCAGGGTTCGAATCCCGACTCATGCCAGTATGTAAACAACAGTAAGGAGTTGATGGGCAAGCCTTCCTAATGGTCCTGGCCGCCTGTGGAGAGCATGTTAATGCCTGCTACACACCGTGCAATTTCCCATCGGACAGACCAATCAAATAGATTATTTCCAACCTGTCTGATCTGATTCAGATTGTTTTTCTGATCAATTTTCCAATCACTTCTATATAAAATTGTTCATAAAAAATGATCAGAAATCAGATTGGAGCTGTCAGAAATAATCAATTTGCCCCGTCTATCTGACAAAAAAAATTGCATGGTGTGTACCATGCATCACTGCATGGTACACACCATCACTTCAGGGCTGCAGCACTGAAGCGCTCGGACCCCCTCCTCCCCCTGGTGGCGACATCTGTTGTTACACCCCTGGTACTAGCATAACACTTGACTATAGTTTAAGCAAATGAGCCCCACAAGCTCTCATAGCTGGGCAGTACTTGGCTGCAGAGGGGGTCAGTTACAAGTATTGGGATTGGTTTATGTCCCCTTTACCTTTTGGATGAAGGAGGGCAAGGCAGGTGTTCTCCCCAGAATTCTTTTCCAGCCGGGTGGCATGAAAAAGTAGCTGGGTGGGTCGAGATGAGAGAAGGCAGGGCTGGCTCTTCTCTGCACAACTCTGCTTACAGCATAGGAGAAGGTGAGCCAATAACAGCCGGGTGCTCACCAAAACTAGCCGGGCGGAGCACCCAGCTAAAAGAGCCTGGGGAGAACACTTGTGTGCATAATAGCAACTATCTTATTATTATTGTACAGAGTATATTGTCTTGTCATTCAACTGTCCCTTTAGAGGGGCTCACAATCTAATCCCTACTATAGTCATATGTCTACGTATGTATCATGTATTGTATGTATCACAGTCTAGGGCCAATTTAGGGGGAAGCCAATTAACTTATCTGTGTTTTGGGGGTGTGGGAGGAAACCTGAGTGCCCGGGGGAAACCCATGCAGACACAGGAAGAACATACAAACTCCGTGCAGATAGTGCCCTGGCTGGTATTCGGACCAGCTCTGCAAGGTGAGACAGCTAACCACTACACCACCGTGCTGCCCTTTTACTGCACAAATATTTCCCTAGTCCTGTGTTGTCGGTCCGTCCATGTGCGTTCTCCGCGTATTAGAGAGTGAGGTTGTCAGCAGGGTGCAGTTTCCTGCCCTTTGCAGCGTCAGAAAGTCTGGCCAGGCTGGGGCTCCTCCTTAAAGTGAACCTGAACTTAGAACTTCTCCACTGCTCTAAAACATACACAACAGCATAATAAACTTTACTTAAAAACCTACAAATATTTCTTACCTAAAACATTTCTTTGTTATAGCTGATATAAATCTGCGGTGTGTCTACTTCCTGCTTTCATGCAAGCAGACAAATAGTTAACATAATGCTGTGCTTTCAAATGAGCATCTCTGCCATGGCAGTCAGGTGACACGGGAGAGATCAAATTACAACTTATGATTAGTCACAGATGGGGGGAAATTAGACAGGCTAAACTCTCTAAATACATACAGGGTGCATTTCTCTATGCTTCCCTTCTGTCCTGTGCAAGAGTTCAGTTCCACTTGAAGCTGGGGGCAGAGGGGATTTGGTGTGGCAGGTCTCTGTAACACAACCTGGCTGTGAAATAGGCAGCATGTTGAAAGAGCGTGTACTCCGGACCTGTCATGGTGTCAGGAGAAGTGTTTATTTCCTGTAATAAAGTCCGACTGGATGTGGAGTAATATGAGAGAGGCTGACATACAGGAGGCTTTATATAGAACAGGTAGAGCCCCCTATGGGTGGCCTTTAAAGTTCACTGGTGAGTTTTGGAATTTTCCCAAATCACAATGGCGGTTCCTGCAGCATTTTTGGAGTGTTTGCGCTTCAATACAGAGTACAGGATCACTGCAAAAATCACTGTTCAATCGCTTTACAAAAGTGGTTTTGCAGCAATTTTTCTTCCCAGAACGTAAAAGAATAAAAGAAATTACAATCGCTGTACAAATCACAAGCATTGCATTAAAAAGTGATTTAAAATCACCAGAAAATGTTCCGGAAAATGCTGCTAAAATTGCTGCAAAAAATGCTTAGTGATTGCGATCTGCGATTTAGCCCTTAGGCCATAGGAAAGTGATGGCTAACCTTGGCATTCCGGCTGTGACAAAACTACAAATCCTGCCTCCCCAAGTTATGCTTAGAGCTGTCAGAGTATTGCAATGCCTCATGGGACTTGTAGTTACAGCACAGTGCCAAGGTTAGCCATCACTGCCATAGGAGCTGTTTCTTGCCTTGCTTTGGAATTTGCAGCGATTCTAAAAGCGCTAGACTAATTAAAGGATACCAGAGCTGAATGAAAAAGTAAAAATGGGTGGAACACGCGTGTATATGAAGTATTCCTCATGGCCCCCACTGCCCTGTTCTTCTCTGCCCCCTCCTTTACTGCGCAAATGTCCCCCGCAGCCACTTCCTGCGCGTGTCCTTGATTGTGCATCCGTGGCCGACATGCGCACAGCACAGTCGTGACGTTATGTGCACATCGCTCCCGGCCGTGGATGTGCGATCATGGACGTTCATTCATTCATCTTTGGTATCCTTTAAAGTCAACGGTGGTGAACCCACATGGGCGATAACGATCTCCCCAAATCGTAATGCCGGTTCATGCGCATTTTTGTTATTCACCTGGAGCTATTGTGTTTATTGCAATTGCAGGTGCGAAAAATCCTGATTGCTCTGAAAATCCTGGCTTTTGGCAATTACAGATCACGCAATTACGGTGATTTCTGGATTCAGAAACCTCTTGCGTGCTCCAGGCCTGGCTCTGCAAAAGAAAATGAAAAAAAAATATGACAGGTCCACTTTCCCTTGCTGAATGTTCCCTGCCTATCAGGAGATTGACGTGATCAGAGCCTCGCACAAGTGACGGATGCCTCCATTGTTATCCCTGTGATCTGGGCAGCCGGCGTGTCCTCTAATCCCGTGATTGAATATTATAAATCTCATAATGATGGCTTTCCTGGAAGGAGGCAGATTACCAGCGAGCGGGAACCATGGTCTGATCCTGGCGTAATGTCTGCCCAGGGCCTTGTAATTAGCAGCCTGTGACTGGGGGGGATGGGTGAATGGAGCAAATTTATTATGTCAGCGATTTGTTAACGTTTGTAATATCATACGGCTTGTGACTGTTTATATGTGGAGGCTGCCATATTTATTAGCTTATTAGCAATACTAGTTGCCTGCCAATCCTGCTGATCCTCTGCCTCTAATGCTGCGTACACACTGGCGACTACGGTCGTTTGAAACAGCTAATTAATGATCGTTCCGCCGACAATCGGGGAAAAAACTTTACCCAACGATCATTAACACGAACGACAAAAGAACAACATCGGGAAGATGGAAATATCCAACCTGACGGATCGTATCTACCGACAATCGTTACAAGACTATAGTGTGTACAGTTATCTGCCGAGCACGATCGTTACAAGGGCCAATGCGCCTGCGTTGAATTCTGCCCAGCTTCAGTACTTCCTTTGTAGCGCGGCCGTAAAGATTGTTACATTGCTCATTTCAATTAAGCTTTGTTTTCAAGTTAACAATCATATATTTGTATCTATTGTAACTCCATGTTAGTGTTTTTTTTTATGTTATATAAATATGTACGCAACATTTCCTTCTGATTGTTCTTTTCTGCGAGAACGATCGTTAAAATGTGTATGATGATCGCTGCATCCCATCGATGCATTCCAATCTTTCCAATATCGTTCGTCTAGTAACTATCGTTCCTTGCAAACGATCGTAATCGCAAGTGTGTACGTAGCATAACACTTTTAGCCATAGACCCTGAACAAGCATGCAGCAGATCAGGTGTTCCTGACATCATTGTCCATAGCCCCCAACTGTCCCTTTTTTGGAGGGAGAGTCCCTCTTTTGGAGCTCTGTCCCTCTATCCTCCTCATTTGTCCCTCTTTCAGGACTTTGTCCCTAAACGTAATTTTCAACCTTTAAATTGATATTGTTACTAATTTTAAAATGTTAATATAAAGGAAAATGAACCAGGATAGAAAGGACCAGTGTGGTTTCATTTATAAAACATCATATTTTTCTTATGAAATCTTTATGGTATGCGTTGGGAGGTATGTCATTGCCAGATCTGACAAGATTAGCTGCATGCTTGTTTCTGGTGGGATTCAGAAAATACAGCAGCCAAATAGACCAGCAGGGCTGCCAGGCAACTGGTACTGTTTAAAAGGAAATAAATATGGTAGCCTCCAAATTTTTCTCACTACAGTTGTCCTTTAAAAAGACACTGAAGCAAAAAAAAAAAATTGATGATATAATGAATGGTATGTGCACTACGGATACATTACTAGAACATTAGTAGCAAAGAAAATATTCTCATATTTTTATTTTCAGGTATATAGTGTTTTTTTAAACACTGTATCATTCTCTAATATTTGCAGTTTCCACACTACTCAGCATTCTAAGGCTAGTTACACACCAGGACGTTGCGTTTAGGGGACGTTATAGGTCGCATAACGTGCACCTAACGCAAGGCCTGGTGCTCTCTGGTGTGGACGTCGGAGTGAGCCGCGCTGTGCAGCTCACTCTGGCGTCCGTGATGCCGTGATGTGTACTCTTGGACGCATGCGGCATCACGTGGTCCCGCCCGGCCAATCGACGCACAGAGCGGCCGCTCCAGGAAGTAAACACTGCACGTCACTGAGTGCAGTGAATATTAATTAGCCATGTGCCCGGCCGCTCTCCCCTCCTCCCCAACATGACCGAGCATGTGCAAACAGTCTAACGCGGCTTAGCCGCGTACAACGCACAGCATGCAGCACTTTGCTGCATTACAATGTAACGCAACGTGGGCAGTGTGAACAGCTCACTTGTGTTACATTGCTGTGCGTTGGGGGAGCGTTACAGGAGCACTAACGTGCGCCTGTAACGTCCCTGTGTGCAAGAAGCCTAAATGTTTTTACAGAGCAGTCTTGTGAACTATTGTCCTGTCCTCTGGCAGAGAAAAAGAAAATCCTTGTGGCCTCTTTCACATCTATCAACGCGCGCAGGAGCCGTTTCCTTGCAAAGAGATAAAAACAGGGAACACCAAGAGCCCCAATAGTGTAATTCGTACTGGACAAGGTGGCAATAAGTTTGTATTGCTAGATACTCACAAGTCAGGGTCACCAGCAGGCAACCACTGTAAAGGCAGGTGGGGAGATTGTCCTGACCCCACTCAGAGGCGCTTAATTTGAATCCTTGTGCAGATTGTTTGATACTCCTCCCTATATTGCCTGATGAAGCGGGGTTGAACCTGCGAAACGCATTGCATTTCTTTTTGGAGTTCCTAATAAATGTGTCTGAATTGCAGTCATTGTCGTGTCTGCTTGAGGGAGGTAAGACCACCACTTCCTCCTTCAATTTTGCCATTTAAGTTGGTTTTTAAGCTCATTTAATCTAATCTTATACTTTTGGCGCCTCTGTTCATTGTATACAATTAGGAGCCGTTTCCTGCACGCGTTATATGCCCTGCGGCGTGTCGTCGGGAATCTGCGTTGCGACACAGTGAGCGGCGGTAGCTATTAATTGAACCCGACGGAAAACGCCGGCTCCCGGCGGATCGCTGCTCCCAGATGCGTCGTACCGCAACGCACCGAAATGCAGCGTCGGGTGTGAAAGGTAAAATGAAAGTCTAAAGACTTTCATTTTACCTTGGTTAACGCAAAGAATTGCCTTTGCGTTGAAACGCACGAAAAGGGCTCTGGTGTGAAAGAGCCCTGACTGACAGTTGAGATAATAAACTTCAGAAGGCAGAGCTCTCTGTGACTTTCAAAGTAGTGGAGCTCAGTCGCTCTTTTGCATAGATAACAACTGGAGTTTCTTAACTCTTCCTGTACTGGAAACAATTAGGTTTATGTCTCTGCTCATAATGTTTTATTTGTAGCTGAACTAGACATGCAAATCATTATATCATAGTCCCCCCCCCCCCCCTCCCCGCTTCAGTGTCTCTTTAAAGAAGAACTTTACTGAAAGAAATCAGTGGGGGGGGGGGGGGGGGGGAATAAATCAAGTCATTGCAAAGTGAGAAGTTAAAAAATAGAAGAGTGGTCAAGAATTAATTGATACTTGCAGTGTAATTTGTTAACCTTGTTTGTTCCACTGTGACCATGCAAGTCATCATCTTTACCGCTGGCAGACAAAAACCAGACAGCTCCAACTACCATTTCTATAAAAACACCCACTAACAATGTAATAATAGGCTAAAAGGTTGTTTTTTTATATACTGTACAGAGGGAGATGCTGCTTGCTTGGCAGTTAGAAACTAGAAAAACGCTATTTTCCACAATGCAACGAGGTTCACAGACAGGAAACTGTCAGGACCATGGTCATGACATCACACTCTGGGAGGGGTTTTACCATAATATCATCCACATAAACCCCCCCCCCCCCCCGATGATCTATTTGAGAAAAGGTAAAGATTTCTTGTGGGAATCCACTACTGATTAGGATGAAGTATGACCCTGGGTTAAAGAGAGTCTGAGGTGGGGACAGAAATGTAAAAGAAAACTATGCTACCTGATCCAGGGGGGGGGGGGCTTGGCGGAGCAGGACACCTCAGCATCAAAACTGAACCCCTATTTTTCAGCAGTACCTCTCATTCACAGCACAGTCCTCACTGCCGTGTATTTTATCCATCCATCTCCGGAGCCGGACGCCGCGAGAGGGACGCGCCTGCACCTCACACGCTGTGGAATGCATGACAGGAATTACATGCACCATGGTGGGCCGGAGATCTCTCGGGTACGGACCCCCAGCAAACTGAAACATGCCGATGCCTTCGTGAAATCACTTCATCTCTGGCTCTGGCCAAGAATGCAAAACTGCCTGACATGGAATTTAATAGCCCAGCAAAAAACACTCTTAATTAAAGCAGGAGTAAAAGCCATTAAAATACCAAGCATGCATGGGTTGGGGGAAGTGGGAGGGGGGGTGGTCAGGAGGGACATGAGGTAATGTTTATGCACTTGTAAGTACAGTGTCACCAGGCTAGGGCAAGGGCTGTGGAGTCTGTTCCTTCACACACCCCTCCCTAATCCCACACTGTAAGGCCCGGCAGCCCTGGAGTCGCTGATGGGAGAGTTGATTTTGGGGTGGTGGTGGTTGCTATGGCAACTCTAGGAGTGGAATCTAATCCTACTGGGCCCCGTTCTTCGGCAAGCGACTTGTAAAAAAATACTTCTGTTAGTTCTGTAGACTGAAAAATGCTTTTTTTTTTTTGCTCGTGATTTGTCGTTCTGCAAAGTGTCTACAATTTATAGAGGGGGATGTAGCGGCGGCGGGGTGATTTATGATGTGTCCAGCAGTATAGCGGGTTAGCGATGACATGATGTTTCCACCACTTAGGGGCCTATTTCTGAAAAGGCAAACAGGCTATTTGCTGTTTCAGATCCCCAGATTAAAAGTGGTATTTGGCTTCAAGGATCACTGGCTGAATAGCCATGATTGCCACTTTGTCACTAATTGTGACGATTACTGTGTCAGTGCCTTAACTGATCCCCCCACCTAATGCCTAGCCCTAACCCCACCCCGTCAGTGCCTTAACTGATCCCCCACCTAATGCCTAGCCCTAACCCCACCCCATCAGTGCCTTAACTGAACCCCCCACCTGATGCCTAGCCCTAACGCATAACCCCACCCCCATCCTATCAGTGCCTTAAATGAACCCTTCCACCTAATGTCTAGCCGTAACACATAACACCCCCCACCCAGTCAGTGCCTTAACTGAACCCTCCACCTTTTGCCTATCCCTAATGCCTAAACACCCCCCACACCCTGTCAGTGTTTTAAGGATCCCTCCAACTAATACCTAGCCCTAATCCTCCCCCCCCCCAGTGCCTCCTAATCTCAGAGAAGACACAGTCATGGTTAAGCTTTGAGGTGACAGGTCCTCTTGCACTCCTGACTTCAGAGAAGACACACTGATGATTGAGCTTTGCAGTGACAGGTCCTCTTGCACTCCTGACTTCAGAGAAGACACACTGAGGATTGAGCTTTGAAGTGACAGGTCCTCTTGCACTCCTGACTTCAGAGAAGAAATAGCCATGACTAAGCTTTGAAGTGACAGGTCCTCTTCCACTCCTTGCTTCAGAGAAGACGTAGTCATGACTAAGCTTTGACGTGACAGGTCCTCTTGTATTCCTGACTTTAGAGTAGACATAGTCATGAATAAGCTTTGAAGTGACAGGTCCTCTTGCACTCCTGGCTTCAGAGTAGACGTAGTCATGACTAAGCTTTGAAGTGACAGGTCCTCTTGCACTCCTGGCTTCAGAGTAGACATATTCATGACTAAGCTTTGAAGTGACAGGCCCTCTTGCAGTCCTGACTTCAGAGTAGACGTAGTCATGACTAAGCTTTGAAGTGACAGGTCCTCTTGCACTCCTGACTTCAGAGGATCCTGTGTGTAAACACAGACATCTGCAAGGATCAGACTGTTTTTTCACCAGCGTCATTTTCTCATTTTGGTTTGCAGCTCTGCCAGGTCTGGCCGCAGCCTCATCGCCTTTGAATTCCTGCTTAGAAAGCTGGCGTGGGTACCCTGCCTGGGCCGTTCGAAGGCCTGTCGAGCTCGTGAGGCTGGCACGACGTGAATCGCTCGACTGTAATAAATCAAAGCTTTACTTCAATCCCCCCACCCACAACATCTCTGCGCACGAGGCCATGGCCAGATCACTGCCCCGCCATATTGGCTGGAGATCTGCTCTGCGCCCCAGACTGGCGAGCTTTGCCCATCGCACCACTCTGCCAATGTACAAGTATGTGGAGTGGGATGGCAAATACACAGCAGCCAACCATGCAGTCTACAGGGTAATCATGCAAATCTGGGAATATATTCAGAATCACTAGAGAAGAGTTTTGTAATGCAACTTGGAAAACACAAGGTTGCTTTCTTAGAACAGAAAGAATTTGCGATAATTCAGGTTGGAGTGAGCTTGAGATGTCTCCCAGTGCATCACTGCTGAATATGTGCAAACTAACCATTGTTACCCTTAGAAGCTAAACACACCTCCGGAACCGCTGGAATGCAATGATGTGTCAGCTTGTTAATTGAACAGAGCCACAATAATCCAACATGCATACAGACTGTTTCGGATTGGTTGATCCTCATCAGTGCATGGCATGGATTAATGTGGCTCTATGGAGTAGGACTTGAAACACAGAGAGGTACAGACTAACCAGCAAGCTCATGGTGAACCAGAACTCATTGGAGTGTGTAAAGGGCTACAAATTGGAGCCACTTACACACTTCAGTGAGTTTTGGTTCACCGTGAGCTTGCTGATTAGTCTGTACCTCTGTAATACAACTTGTAAACAGTTCATCCTTCGTGCAACACAGGGCTGTGGAGTCGGAGTCGTGGAGTCGGAGTCGTGGAGTCGGGCAATTTTGGGTGCCTGGAGTCGGAGTCGGGAAAAAATGCACCGACTCCGACTCCGACTCCTAATGAATTTGTAACTGTAATTAAAATAGAAAATATGATAAAATGTTCTATTTCTCAGATAATAGTCATTAAAAATAATGTATATATACAGTAATAGCTGTGCTTAGTCCACAAAAATGAAATAAACCAATCAAAATTAGTTACTTGTGCTGCTTCAATAAAGCAGTCACCGTATTTTTAAGGTACATATCTGATTGTGACTGTATATATGATGTGTACACAGGAATCTCTTATATATACTAAATAACATCTATGCTGTAAGAATAAAGCCTGATGTGTAGCTGTGTCACTAATAGAGATGGTCAATGAGATGGAAATAATTCTGCATTGATGCTGATTTATGCAAATGTATGCACTCCCTTTGCTGATGAAATCAGATCATTTGATATGTTGTTAAAATTTGGTTTGGTGACTACAAATTAAAGGGTACCTGAGACAGATGAAAAGTAAAGTTTTATACATACCTGGGGCTTCCTCCAGCCCCCTTCAGGCTAATCAGTCCCTCGCTGTCCTCCACCACCCGGATCTTCTGCTATGAGTCCTGGTAATTCAGCCAGTCAGCGCTGTCCGGCCGCATGCCGCTCCCACAGCCAGGAACATTCTGCACCTGCGCAATAGTGCTGCACAGGTGTAGTATGCTCCTGGCGGCGGAGTGTGTGCATGCGCACTACGCCCGACTGGCTCAAGTACCTGGACTCATAGCAGAAGATCCAGGTGGTGGAGGAGGACAGCGAGGGACTGATTATCCTGAAGGCGGCTGGAGGAATCCCCAGGTATGTATAAAACTTTAATTTCATCTGTCTCAGGTTTACTTTGTTACACAGAAGTACTATACTCTACATATGCACTCCCCACAGAGCTGCAGGGAATCCACTGAGAATGCTGTGCACATTGAACACAGAGGTGTTGTCTGTTTACAATCTCCCCTTATTCCCCTGCAGAGTACCTGCACAGCATTCTTACATGTACCCACACTTACATTGCCTAGGGCCTGAACGATGTTCTTTGTTCCGGTTTGTACCTTTTACAAGTACTCTTACCAAGGACTAGTTTTAGTCTAAAGGGAATAAATATAGTAGTCTCCATATCCTTCTCACTTCAGTTGTCTTGTAAAATTCCTAAGCGTTGGCAGTTAAGAGAAGAATTTCATGTTACATACTTTTAATCAAAAAAATTGTAATATGCAAATTAGAGGAGTCGGAGTCGAGGAGTCGGAGTCGGAGTCGGTGGAATCCTAAACTGAGGAGTCGGAGTCGGTGGATTTTTGGACCGACTCCATAGCCCTGGTGCAACATATAGATTTGGTATGTCTAGTGTGTACTGTATTTAAAGTGGAGCTGTAAATTAATTAAAAGCAGTTTCACTTACCTGGGGCTTCCCAAAGCCCCCAGCAGCCGTCCTGTGCCCTCGCCGGTCCTGCCCGAGCTTCCGTTCTCCCGTGGGAGCTACTTTCATTACCGCGAGGGCAGGACCAGCGAGGGCACAGGTAAGTTAAAAAGTTTGCTTTTAACGAATTTAAGTCCACTTCTCATCAATTCACACTAATACCTGCAATAACGTGTGTGCTTCCCCCACATACTTACTATATGTACTGTGTTTTTTGGCATATAAGACACCCTTTTTCTTCCCCCAAAATGGGGAGAAAGTTACTGCAATCTTATATGCCAAATATAGGGAGTCCCCGACTTACAAACAGCTGCTGATACGAACCGCCGACCTGCCACGATGTTGGGGACTCCCTGTATTGTCCCCCGCGTCTCTTATGCTTCCTCATATCCTAATCCGCTCCCCCTGAATAAATGAAAGCAGCAGCACTGTTTACCTAATCCATCGGAGCTATCTCCCTCACTGTTCCCCTAGTGCCAGCTTCTTCTGATCGCGTCATTACACGTGACCAGCACTAGGGGAGCAGTGAGAGAGAGGAGAGGTCTCAGATCACCACTGGAGCCATGCTGCCGCTGCTTTTATTTATTCAAGGGGAGTGGAGGAGGACATGGGGGAGCGGTGGAGACACGGGGACAGAAGGGAACACAAGGGTACAAGGGGGGCACGATAATTGTGGGAGAACCATGGATGTACCATGTTTAGTATATTTTTTTCTCAGTTTTTTGCTCTAAATCTAGGTGCATCTGATATGGCTTCAAAAATGCGGTACTCTGCTCCCCCACACACTTATTATATGTTCTTAGCTCCCCCAGGAGGCCGCAATAGCAGCATAGGGGGCGATATACAGGCTGGGAACGCGAAGAATCACTCACGTTCCCATGCCTGTCAGCCGGTGACGGCCAAACCGGAAGTGTTCGCCGGCGGGTCCTGCACCATCGGAACGGAGCTGCGAGGGCACCGATCGGCTGCAGGGGGCTGAGGGAAGCCCCAGGTGAGTAAATCTCGTTTTTTTAATTTGACTTTAGGTTCACTTTAAGTATGTGATAACTCCAAATCATAACAGCAGAAAAGGTTTTGAAAGGTTTGAATGCAGGATTAGCATCTTTATCACTTAAAGGGAATGTCCAAGCAAAATAAAAAAAATGAGTTTCACTTACCTGGGGCTTCTACCAGCCCCATGCAGCCATCCTGTGCCCTCGTAGTCACTCACTGCTGCTCCAGTCCCCCGCTGGCAGCTTGCCGACCTCGGAGGTCGGCGGGACGCATTGCGTACATTTTTACGCATTCCCACTAGTGCAGGAACATTAACACATACATTTTTACGCGTTAATGGATCAATGCGTACATTTTTACACATTGAACCAGTAATGCGTAAAAATGTATGTGTTAATGTTCCTGCACTAGCTGGAATGCGTAAAAATGTACGCAATGCGTCCCGCCGACCTCCGAGGTCGGCAAGCTGCCAGCGGGGGACTGGAGCAGCAGTGAGTGACTACGAGGGCACAGGATGGCTGCAGGGGGCTGGTAGAAGCCCCAGGTAAAGGAAACTCATTTTTTTATTTTGCTTGGACATTCCCTTTAATACACTCAGTTGCTGTTGAAATTTGATTTTTATGGTGACAATACCGCTTTAATTTGAATTCCGCTTTTAGTGGTGCTTCTTATCTCCTCAGGCCGGCTGTTTGCAGACCTAGAAGGGATGTTGGCAGCCATCTTGTTTTGAAGTATGGAACCTTGATTATGGTGGCAGAAGAGCTTACGCCTCTCATCTTTGGGCAATTTACGTTTATGAGAGGTGGGATGATGAAATGTTGCTTCATCCCCCTCGCAGGAGGAGATGTTCCAGAGTTCCTCGTTCAGAGCCAGCAAAAATATCTTCTAAAAATAAGAATGCCTAAACATTCTCATCTCCCCACTTCTCCTAAAAATAGGCCAAAGTGGTGAAACTCGCCAGGAATTTCCTCTGAGCTCTAAAGCGTTAGGGAGTGAAAATGAAGAAATGATTCTTCTCAGCTCTTCCTCACATGGTGATGATTAATGGAGTCGCTTCTCGGATCTCTCCCCCCCCCCCCCCCTCACCCTTCCATACACTTTCCTTCTGAGAAGCCAGATGTGGAGTAGTGGAAGTAACACTTCCGACTATGTGGTGATCTGGTGTAGGAGCAATATATGGGATGCCAGCCCCTCCTCCTCCTCTGTGTTTACACCACTTGGATCACACAGAAAGGACCTCATCATGTAACAATGCTTCATGTATGGACCACGTTTATAAAGAAATGCACCCTGTATGTATTTATAGAGTTTAGCCTGTTTAATTCCCCATCATTTGTGTCTAATCACAAGTTGTAATTTGATCCCTCCCCTGTGTGATCTGACTGCCAAGGCAGATAAGCTCATTTGAAGCACATGTTGTTAAGATTTGTCTTTTCATGAAAGCAGGAAGTAGACACACTGGAGATTTATTTCAGGATTTGTATTAGCTGCCACAAAGAAATGTTTTGTTTTTTAAAAGGTTATTATGCCGTTGTTTATCTCTTAGAGCAGAGAGGAAGTTCTGAGATCAGGTCCGCGTTAAAGCAAACCTAAAATGGCAATTCAAAGTCAAAATGAACATACACAGGTCATACTTGCCTCCCGTGTAGTCTGCTCATCTATCTTTCTCCTCTCCCATATCCTGTTTGTCCACTGTGATCAATGGAATTCTCTGTCCTCCATTTTTAAAATGGCCATTACCCCATAACAGCTTTCTGGTCAGCACAATATTAAATTGTAATATCCCCCACTTGAGCCATGGAGAAGCATGGACATTACCTTGCTCATCAGTTGTCTTTTCAGTTTTAACGGACAGCAACTGATATATAACTGACAGGACCGATACATTTCAGTTCTGACAAATCTTGTCAGAACTGGAAGTGATTGTTGTAAGAAGAAAATGGTGACCTTCTGAGAGGAACTGACGGTGAGGTAAGTAATATTCATTTGCAACTACATCGTGTGTTTATTTTAAATCATTTTACTCAGTTCAGGTTCACTTTAAGGGCCATACAAATCTCCTGAAAGGACCACTTTTGCGAAAACCGTAAAAAAATTCATGTAAACACATACAAATGAGAAATATGTTTCTTCCAGAGTAAAATGAGCCATAAATTAATTTTCTCCTATGTTGCTGTCACTTAGAGTAGGTAGCAGAAATCTGACAGAAGCGACAGGTTTTGGACTAGCCCATCTCCTCATAAGGGATTCTCAGGGTTTTGTTTAGTTTCATAAGCACTTAGTGAGCAGCAGTTTCTCTTTCCACTTGCCAAAAAAGTGTGCAGTGAGTACAGAGGCTGGCCAGCATCTTTGTATAAATTCTTTTCAGGGAGTGTCTTTATGAAGAATAAAAGCCATGCTGAGAATCCCCATGAAGAGATGGACTAGTTCAAAATCTGTCGGTTCTGTCAAATTTCAACTACCTACTGTAAGTGACAGCAACATGAGAGAAAAGTAATTTATGGCTCATTTTACTCTGGTAGAAATGTACTTCTTATTTGTATGTGTTTACATGTATTTTAAATCACTGGTCTGTAGTGAATGGGGTGATGAAATATTCTCAGTGATGTCACTGGTCTCTAGTGATTGGATAGGCTGCATTCTCAGTGATGTCACTGGTCTCTAGTGAATGGATAGGCTGCATTCTCAGTGATGTCACTGGTCTCTAGTGAATGGATAGGCTGCACTCTCAGTGATGTCACTGGTCTCTAGTGAATGTATAGGCTGCATTCTCAGTGATGTCACTGGTCTCTAGTGAATGGATAGGTTGCATTCTCAGTGATGTCACTGGTCTCTAGTGAATGGATAGGCTGCATTCTTAGTGATGTCACTGGTCTCTAGTGAATGGATAGGCTGCATCCTCAGTGATGTCACTGGTCTCTAGTGAATGGAAAGCCTGCATTCTCAGTGATGTCACTGGTCTCTAGTGAATGGATAGGCTGCATCCTCAGTGATGTCACTGGTCTCTAGTGAATGGAAAGCCTGCATTCTCAGTGGTGTCACTGGTCTCTAGTGAATGGATAGGCTGCATTCTCAGTGATGTCACTGGTCTCTAGTGAATGGATAGGCTGCATTCTCAGTGGTGTCACTGGTCTCTAGTGAATGGATAGGCTGCATTCTCAGTGATGTCACTGGTCTCTAGTGAATGGATAGGCTGCATTCTCAGTGGTGTCACTGGTCTCTAATGAATGGATAGGTTGCATTCTCAGTGGTGTCACTGGCCTCTAGTGAATGGATAGGCTGCATTCTCAGTGATGTCACTGGTCTCTAGTGAATGGATAGGCTGCATTCTCAGTGGTGTCACTGGTCTCTAGTGAATGGATAGGCTGCGTTCTCAGTGATGTCACTGGTCTCTAGTGAATGGATAGGCTGCATTCTCAGTGATGTCACTGGTCTCTAGTGAATGGATAGGCTGCATTCTCAGTGATGTCACTGGTCTCTAGTGAATGGATAGGCTGCATTCTCAGTGATGTCACTGGTCTCTTAATTACTTGTTGTTTTGGATCCTATGAACTTAGTTTCATTTACTTAACACAACCTATATTTGTAAAACTCTCTGCATGGGCTTGAACAGAAGCCATTTGCTCAGTACAGCCGACGATGGGAAGAAAAAACCTACATAAATATTTTCTCTGAGTTGAGTTGAACTTGGCTGAGGGAGAATGTTTTCTTTGTATCTTTCCTTAGAGAAACAGGGAGAGGATCCTTGGAAAACAGTCAGCGCGCTGCGTAATATTATGTCAGGCTATTAGGTGAATCATCCACTCTAGAAAAGATGTCACTTGAAGCATTGACCCCCGATGGACGCTGTGCGACGCTCCGCCTGCGTGGCAAGCACTGACGGGTCGGGATTTAAGGTGAACCTTCCGTATCTCCCAGGTCAGCATTTTTTTTCATCCTGCAAGGTATTTATTTAACTCATTTGGGGGCCTCTGGTCTCTTTGAGGACCAAAGGCTTTTTTTTTTACATTTTTTAACTTCACCGATCAGTGTGATTGGCTCACATAGATCAGGAGCCAATGAAAACGGTTCCTGACCAATAGGAGGAAGTTTGGCTGTCACATGACAGCAGAGTTTACTTCCTCCAGGAGCAGCGAATGGCTCAGAACCGCGATAAGCCTCGGCAGAGATGCGGAGTGAATTCTACATATTGCGGTCCAGAGCCGGAAGAGAATCCAATCCGAAGCTCTGTACCTAAGGAGAGGGAAACCTCTAGATCCTAATGAGGCTTCCCTTACTGTCCTCTGCCCGGGGGCGCTCCAGCTGATCAGGCCCATGCTCCTCTTGCTGTAGCATGGTGTCACTCGTGCATTATTGGCTCCAGCTCACTGCGCAGACGCGGCCGTAGGTGCAGTACGGCCGCACTCATGCTTGAATGGGAGCCTGGCTCTGATCAGTTTACCTACACGCCCTTGTCGGTAATTCTTGGAGGGTCCTTGAGCAGCAGTGCGGGAGCAGAGGGACGTCTCATTGGAATCCAGAGGCTTCCCTCTTAGGTGAGTATGTGATTTGGTGCCTGAGCTTTGGCTTGGTTGCACTCTATTTTATGTGAGTTGAGGGTTCTACAGAAAATACCCTGTCTTGAAATACTAATCTTGTGATGAGTTCAGGCTTCATGGGTGGGGCTACTGCTGCTTGGATTGCATTGTCCTGCTGTGAAGAGGCTGGGCATAGACTGAATCTCTCTTAGACGAATGCAGCCTATAGCAGTGACAGTCTTTGGTACAGGAAGTAGCTGGTTCTGGAGTTCGATAGCAAGCTCTGCACCCGAGTGCTTACACAGATTTGGAAAATACATGTATCTGGAGTGGGGCTTTATTCTAGAACTGTGATGGGGATGGTATTTCCCTACAGAATGAATCTTGGGACCAGGCGGTGAAATATTTGTCTCCCACGGCTCAGGGAAAAGCCATCCCAATTTTTTATGAATTTTCACGCTTTTGTTTTTGTTTTGTTATTAAGCCTATTTTTAGCGGGTGTTGTGGCAGGTCCGGGACATGGTGTCCTCGGCGGTTTGTGAGGAAGCCCCCTGGGAGGCCGCACTGATATACTCTCCTCTGCCTCCTCTGATACTTTTGGCCCGTTAGCGTTAACAGTTTCCTGACCACATCCCACCAGCATGCTGAACGCAGTTTTCTGCATACCTGTTCCATGATGGCCACACCCACCCGCAGGGCCGTTTCTGGACATTTTGGTGCCCCAGAAGAAGCACCTTTAACTTTCCCCAATCGTGTGAATAGGAAGTGTGTAGACTATAGTCAATAGTTTTGCTGTTACCAAAAATAAGCTGGATATATTATAGAGGATACTACCAAGGCCGGTTCTAGACCTTTATGTTGCCTGAGGCAAACTTGTAAGGATGTAACCCGTTCCACCCCCCCCCCCCCCCCCCAACCCCCCCGATTGGAATATTCACTCAGCAGTGCCACCTCCTCCCTTCTGCTGTGCAAGTCATACGAAATACTGATGCTCTCCTGCCTCCTCCCTCCTCACTCACTGTCAGACTCCTCACACAGCACAACAAGCTGCTTTTCCCCAATGATGCTCTCCTGCCTTCCCTCCTCACTCACTGTCAGGCTCCTCACACAGCACAACAAGCTGCTTTTCCCCAATGCTGCTCTCCTGCCTCCCCCTCCTCACTCACTGTCAGACTCCTCACACAGCACAACAAGCTGCTTTTCCCCAATGATGACCTCTTCACCTCGCTCTCCTCTCACTTCTCCTCCTACTCTAATGCTGCGCCTGCAATCTCTGTGCCTGATGCAAGTGTTTCACCTTGCTTCATGAGAGATCCGGCCCTGGATACAACTCACTGGCCCAAGCTTACGGAGCCCACATAAGAAAGCCTTCTTTCAGTTGTTATGAGGGATGTGGAGGCCCTCTTGTAAATACATTATTGTACATTTATAATCCCCAATACATTGGACCGAATGTAGCCCAAAGGAATCATCCCAACCCCCCCCCCCCCCCCCCCCCCGGGTTAGTTAATGCTTACATGAGCATTGAGCTTTCTTTCCAATCGCAAACACGGCTCCTGCACCATTTTCTGAGCGTTTGCGCTTCAATGGAAAATATAGGAAAATCGCTAAGCGCTTTAAAATTTGCTTGGATAAGCGATGTTGTGAGCGCTTTTCATTTGAAAGTACATTACTGATATTCAGTTCCAGGTCAAAGAGCTCACTTCCTGATTGTCTGCAGAAATAAAAGCTCAAGTCGCCAAACAAAAGCGCTTATGAAAATCGCAAATTGCTCAAAAAATGGCGGGAAAATCGTTTTAGGGCCCTTTTCCACCGGCTGCGATCCGATTCAAAAAGCAGATCGCAGACATTTTGCTAATCGCTAGAGAGCCGCGATATCATGTAAATTGCAGCGCTCATTTTCCACTACCGCAATTTGGTTTTTGCGGAATTGCGATCGTCCTACGTTCCCTACGGCTGAAAAGCAGATAGTGGAAATAACAGCTTGTGCGGACGCAAGAGCAGGTGATCTGCGCAGGCGATCACGCTTGCTAGTGGAAAAGGGCCCTTAGAAAGAGCTCACAAAGGCGCTCAGCGATTTATAATGTGAATAAATCCTCAAAGTGGGTTTCCTAAATAATTTACCGCATTCTACTAAATGTCACTGCAGTGCCTCTTTAAGAGAAGCCAAGCACCACTTTTTATTCCTGGTTTCAAATAGCTATAGGAGCTGCCATGTTCCCCCCCCCCCCCCCTCCAGTTCTAGCTGCCCATTATTGATCCAAGGGAAGTTGTGAAGATGGCATCTGTGACTTCTGTAAACTCTTTGAAGCACAGTGTCCAATCTACCCACCCCTCCTGCTGGAGAAAGCTTTTTGTTTGCTTTCCGCTATCGTGTGCAATAAATTAATTACATCAGTCCTTATCTGCCTGAAACTTCTGCAGTTGGGCAGGCCTCATGAGCAGGCTAATAAAACCCTCTGCTAAACTTTTAAATGTAAAATGCAAAGGTACATTTTATGTTGTTTTTTTTTACTAATGAGCCACATTTATTACATGCATATTAAATGTGCTATCAAGATGCCCTAGGTACAAAAAAATTGTGCTTGTTAACTTTATAGGGGCACTATGGCGAAAAATTTTAAAATATGTGCAAACATAGACAAATAAGAAGTATATTTTTTCCAGAGTAAAATGACCCATAAATGACTTTTCTCCTATGTTGCTGTCACTTACAGTAGGTAGGAGAAATCTGACAGGAGTGACAGGTTTTGGACTAGTTCATTTCTTCATAGGGGATTCTCAGCAAGGCTTTTATTCTTTATAAAGATATTCTCTAAAAAGCATTTAAACAATAATGCTGGTCAGCGTCCCTGCTCACTACACAGTTTTTTGGCAGTTGAACAGAGCAACTGCCATTTGCTAAGTGATTTTGAAAATAAATAAATCTGAGAATCCCCCATGAAGAGATGGACTAGTCCAAAACCTGTCGCTTCTGTCAGATCTCTACTACCTACTGTAAGTGACAGCAACATAGTAGAAAAGTAATTTATGGCTCATTTTACTCTGGAAAAAAATGTACTTCTTATTTGTTTATGTTTGCACATATTTTCAATTTTACAATTTTTCGCCATAGTGCCCCTTTAAGTATGGGCACAGTGAGTGACGAGGTATAATTATTACACTGGAGTGAAGTCTGTTGCACAGAGCAGGGGATGTAGTGTATTGTCAGTGCGAGGTTTTGCAGTCTGAGCGGTAAACAGGCTACGTGCCTGTGGTCAGCTTCTCCTGAGGATTTACCTGTGGGGATTCTGCCTCTGGACTAGTTCTCAGCAGGCTCTGCTGTCAGTCTCGCTTTTTGTCTGCGTCTGAGCCGTCCGGCGGGGGCAGCTTGTGGGGTCCCGAGCCTTCTCTGAGGGTTAGTCACCAGAACCTCTGATGCGGGGAAAGCGTTTGTATTGGCTGCTGCTGCTGATGACCTGGCAGTGCAGATTGAGACGGCTTCCCACCCAGGGGTAGGACTGCTCTGGGATTACTGTGGAATTCCAGCCAATATTTAATTTTTTGTGGGTTTCTTTTAGCGTATAGCAATATTGAGTATGGAGATGGACTATTGTAGAGATGTATTTGTTTCACCGTCTCTGTCTGACCATTAAAGTGTACCAGAGATGGCACTAATATGTGTATTTATACTTACCTGGGGCGTCCTCCAGCCAGTGGATTCCTTCGCCGTCCTCTCCAGCCGCTCGGTTCACTCGGTATAGCCCTCGTTAATCTGGCCAGTTGTGAGCTTCTGTGCATGCTTGGCCTGACCACGGGCGCCCCCGGGAGCATTCTGCACTTGCACAGCATGCCACGGGGTGAGCGCGTGGCAGAGTCACGTCTGTGCAGGAGAGCGAGGCCGGCCAGATTACCGAGCAGCCAGAGAGGACAGCGAGGAAGCCCACACACCAAGCCCCAGGTAAGTATAAATACACACATTAGTACCATCTCTGGTACACTTTAAGGTGCCCATACACCACTCAATGTTTGGCCAGGTCCACCATTAGATAGATCCATCTCTGATCGAATCTGTTTGGAGAAGGATCTATTGCCTGCCCACACACTGTACATCAATTTGTAATAGATTTTTGCATGAAATCTATAAAAAAAATCATTCTGCCGCACCCCCCACAAGTGTACAGTGCCGCCCCTCCTGAAACAGCTCCCTTGCCGGTGCCATGTGTTTTAAAGTCTTACCCGTTCATTGACGTGGGTCTTGGCCTCCTCAGGTGTTCACTGATTGCTTGTACTTCGTGGCTCAGCACACGCGACGTCACACATGCGTCAGTGGCACGTGGTACCGGCGCTTGCAGTGACGCTGAAGACCAGATTAGGCGTGGACTTGCGCCGGCAGACAGATGAGACTTTAGTGCATGGGGAGGGGCACTGTACACTTGGGTACGCTGGCCGGGGGCCCGTCGACTGTCACGATATCATAGTTTCATAATTATTTGGGTTGAAAAAAGACACATCCATCAGGTTCAAAATAAAGTACAATGATATTAAACGCCGGTTCCGCCTTGCACGAGATTGAGGCCTTGTAACCTAACTTTCCAGCATGTTTAATCCTTTCCACTGATTTTGGCCAGAATCGAGGGGCCATGTGTGGCAATGATTCTCTTCTGATTCTAGAAAATGATGGAAGAGGAAGTTCGAGCAGGCCGCAATATGGAATAGTGTATGGCCACCTTCACTATGCGGATCACTCCTCATTGTCATGATAATCGGAGACTCATTTAGGTGTACTATCAGGGCCTGTTTCCAATACATGCAGATTGGATGCAGAATGGATGCAGAAAAACTGACTCCAGTGAATGCCTACGGGCCTGTTTCCACTAAACACAATTTTTCTGATGCAGATTTCCCCATAGGCATTCATTGGAGTCAGTTTTTCTGCATCCATTCTGTGTGTAGTGGAAACAGGCCCTTACCCTCTCGTCCAGGCCCAGATTTACGTCACAGGAGCCTATAGGCAAAATTTCCTGGCACCTTAGACTTTGCTCGTTATGAACCTACAATCCCCCACTGAACTATGCCACAAGTGTGCTGACTGTCCCAGCTGTCACCTCTCCCTTACTTCCCTTTCCGGTCATAGGTATCTACATGTGCCCCTTAGCATTAGGTAGCCAGACGTGCCCTCAATATTAAGTAGCTAGTGGTGTCCCCAGGCCCGGATTTACATCACAGGAGCCTATAGGCACAGATGTCCTGGCACCCCAGACTCCACCCTCCATAAACCTACAAACCCCCCACCGAACCCCACCGCAATTGTGCTGGCTGGTCCAGCTGTCACCTCTCTCTTTATCCCTTGCCTGTCGTAGGTAACTACAGGTGCCCCTTAGTGATTAGTACCCCGAGGTAACCTCACTATTAAGTAACTAAAGGTGCCCCCAAGTATTAGGTAGCTAGAGGAACCTCAGTATTAAGTAGCTAGAGGTGTCCCTGACTGAAGAGAGATCTGGTCAGAGGAATGCCGAGACCTGGGGGAGTAACCTCTCATTTACACTCTCATCAGGACTCTGCATAGGGAAGCAGGGAGGGAAAGCACTTGGGCAGAGGAGTGGCTTTATGGTGTAATGGGTAAGGGCTCTGCCTCTGACACGGGAGACCAGGGCTAGAATCTCGGCTCTGCCTGTTCAGTAAGCCAGCACCTATTCAGCAGGAGACCTTAGGCAAGACTCCCTAACACTGCTACTGCCTGTAGAGCGTGCCCTAGTGGCTGCAGCTCTGGCGCTTTGAGTCCTCCAGGAGAAAAGCGTGATATAAGTGTTTGTCTTTGTCTTTACATCATCAGGAGCCTCTAAGCACATGCCTACAGTGTCTTACGGTAAATCCGGCCCTGCTCTCGTCCCTTTCTTCATGTGAGTAGCAAATGTAATGAACTGATATTCCATAAAACAATGAGATGAGATGCAATCTGTCATACTAATAGAAATTATCCGAAATTCAAATCATTGGAACGATTGTTCTTGGTCGATCAGCACCATTAATGTTACCAAATCACTCTGGAGATTGTATTGTTAATGGTAACCTTAAAAGGCCACTATCGAGAAAAAGGTAGGCAGTTAAAATCTGACAGCCGACAGGTTTTAGGCCAGTCCATCTCCTCATGGGGGATTCTCAGGATTTTCTTTGTTTTCAACAGCATTTCCTGAACAGCAGTTGCAAAGTCTAACTGCCAAAATGGCATGCAAGTGATAAGGGGGGCTGGCTGGTATCTTACTATTTTGACAGTTAAACTGCTGTTCAGGAAATGCTTTTGAAAACACAGAAAACCCTGAGATTCCCCCATAAAGAGATGTACTGGCCTAAAACCTGTCAGTCCTCTCAGATTTTTACTGCCTACTTTTTTCACAGTCTGATCTAGAAAACGGAGGGAGGTTCAGATCGATTTACTTTTTTTCACAAGATAGAGCATAACCCAGATAGACGTTGATACTCAGGCCCAGTGCACACCAAAGCCGCTAGCAGATCCGCAATACGCTAGAGGTTTTTGGAGCAGATTTCAGAACGATTCTGGGCATGTTAGTTTAGAGACGTTTTGTAAACATGCCTAGTGTTTTTGGGATCGTTTTTGTGTAGCAGATTTCATATATTGTTACAGTAAAAGCTGTTACTGAACAGCTACTGTAACAGAAACGCCTGCAAAACCGCTCTGAACTAGCGTTTTTCAGAGCGGTTTGCGTTTTTCCTATACTTTACATTGAGGCAGAAACGCTTCTGCAAACCACAAACGTGCTGCAGGAGGCACAAACCGCTGGTGTGCACCATCTCATTGAAATACATTAGCCAAGCGCTTTCACAGGCGGAAGCAGTTTGCGTATCGCTGCAAAAAAGCACTCGGTGTGCACCAGGCCTCACAGTCTGAAATTGTCATTATGTGGTTGTGCCAGTGGTTGCAGTACTGGGTTTGTGCACTAGGTGTCTGTGTTGAGTCAGGCTTGTCACACATTGTGGTACTGGAGGTGTTGTTCATCCTCTTGTTGCTGAGCTGCCTGGCAGAGGCACATGTCATGCCGGGATCCTCAGATTAGGAGGCAGCTGTGTTACTGTCAGGCTGACAGCTCAGGCTTTCTGGAAGGGATGATGTTCACTGAGGACAGCTGCTGGTATCCGGCCATAGTCACCCTCACACTGTACTACTGAGAGGTATTACCTAATTATGTGGGCTGGAAAATACATGTCTATAACCTTCGTCCCTTAGAGCAAATTGCCCTTATATGTCACTATTGCTTAAAGGGAACCTGAACTGAGTAAAATGATTTAAAATAAACACCTGGCGTAGCTGCAAATGAATATTACATACTTACCTCACAGTCAGTTCCTCTCAGAAGCTCATCATATACTTCTTACAGTGATCCCTTCCAGTTCTGACAATATTTTGTCAGAACTGAAATATACCTGTTGCTGTCAGTTATATTTCAGCAGATGTCAGTTACAACTGAATGTGCAAGGTAATGTCCATGTTTCCCTTTGGCTCAAGTTGCGGATATTACAGTTTAACAGTGTGCTGACCAGGAAGCTGTTATGAGGTAATGGCCATTTTCAATTTGGAGGACAGAGAAATCCATTGATCACAGTGGATAAACAGGACGCAGGAGAGGAGAAAGAGACTGAGGAGCAGACTACATAGGAGGTAAGTATGACCTGTGTATGGTTATTTTGACTTTTTATTTTCAGTTCAGGTTCTCTTTAGGGATTGTTAACAAGATTTTATGCATTTATGGATGTCTAGAATGATCTTAATCTGCAAAAATCGGGAAAAAATTGTAAACGTATTTGAGGAATACCTTGCTGTAAAATTGTTAAGAAATTAGTTTTTCCGATAATTAAGCTTTAAAGCAAATCTTAGCTGAAAATTAATAGTCAAAATAAACATACATACGTCATACTTACCTCCCGGGTAGTCCACTCATCAATCTCTTTCTCCTCTCCTGCGTCCTGTTTGTCCACTATGATCAATGGAATTCTCCGTCCTCCATTTTGAAAATGGCCATTACCCCATAACAGCTTCCTGGTCAGCACACTGTTAAACTATAATATCGCCCACTTGAGCTATAGGGGAACATGGACGTTACCTTGCACATCAGTTGTCCTTTCAGTTTTAACTGACAGCAACTGATATATAACTGACAGCAACTGATATGTTTCAGTTCTTGTCAGAAATGGTAGATATTGCAATGATCGTTTGTTTTTGAAATACCAGCATGTCCGATTAAGTCATATCCGATCCTCATTGACTTGCGCGGCATTTCCAGTAATGGTGTAAATGGAATCATTCGTTCCACCGCCGCAAACAATGATTGGAGATTATGCCAAAAGGATTGGGGAAATGATTGCTCGTCAGCAGTGATCCCCGATTCCTCTTTCCATATCTGCCAGTGGGAGCGTGGAATCTCTATCCGCCAATGTGGAGTATGGGCTGCCTAGGAACTGCCATCTTGCTGCATAAGTGATTATCTGCACAGAGTAGGAACCCCTGTTACTAATTTTCCATACCTGGGTTAATTCACTGACTGATGACTAACTTGGACACGCCCATAATCCCAGTCTCTGGTAGACTAAGAACACACTTAGCAGAAACGCTAGCGTTGCAGAAAACGCCATGTTTTTGCCGCTAATGGGAATCAGTGGGCCACATGAAAAAAATAATATAAAAAATGCATGCGTTTTTGTTTTTTTTTGCGTTTTAAACCATGCGTTTTTAAAAACGCCGGTTTTGCTGCATAATTTTCAAAAGCGCACATAATGAAAGTCAGTGGTAACGCAATGTACTGTATGTACTCGAGTATAAGTCTAGAAATGTAAGTCTGATTCACTTCATAAAGGTATAGGGGTCGACTTATACACAAGTCATGGGCAACAGTGAGCACACTGAGTTATGTGTGTACGAATAGTGACATTCCCATTTGCAGCAATTCACCCAGTGGTAAGTGACACTTTGAGGAAAGGAAATGCTAAAAAAAAACCACAGATCTGAAAGCCATGGCCACAACGATTAACAAGGGAAGGGGGGGGGGGGGGGTACTGGGCATAAAAGGGAGTGAATATTTGAAGCACTTGGGGCCCTGGAGGAGGTATTGGCTGCACTTAAAGGGACAGGAGGGGTTAATGGCTGCAATACTGTATGCAGTACATTCATTAACCCTTCCTGAGCCCCAAGTGCAGCCATTAACTTTGCTGGGTAGGCTTATACTTGAGTCAATAGAAAAATTCCAGCTTAAGAGGGTTGAATATTGGCGTCGACTTATATGCGAGGTCGACTTGTATTTGAGTATATGCGGATGCTTTTTGTATGCATTTTTATATGTGTGTGTGTTGTCTTCCTAGTGATTTGCATAAAACGCAATTAAAAAACGCATGGAAAACGCATATGCGAACCACAGACACGTAAAAACGCCCGCAAAATGCTAGAAAACTCAGGGGAAAAAACGCACTAAAACCGCACATGACCGAAAACTCGACCTTTCACGCACAGCCATGTGTGCACCCAGCCTTAGGCCTTTATTCCACGGACAGTTGATAAGCAGTGAAATGCCTCTCAAACCCTCAAAACTGCTCGCTGCTGCCTGGTAACTGCTCACTGCTGCCTGGTAACTGTTCACTGCTGCCTGGTAACTGCTCACTGCTGCCTGGGAACTGCTCACTGCTGCCTGGTAACTGCTCACTGCTGCCTGGTAACTGCTCACTGTTGCCTGGTAACTGCTTGCTGAGCACACAGCTCAACTGCTGGTGGAAAAGAGGCCTTAGAAAACCTATAGGATTGTTGTGTTTCCATGTGAACTCTTTTGAATCCAGCCTGCAGTGGTGGTTATGGGAAAGGGGGGGGATGTTTGGGAACTATTGAGTTTTTGCAGATTGAATCCTTTATCCTCCAGTTCCCAGCCTCGGTCCCCCTGCTCGATTCTCTCCTGACAGGTCCTCTATAAGCTGTCAGTGTGCTGACATTTTCTCCGTAGCAAGATAAGTGTTTGTAATTTCTTTGTTCTCGTTGATCTGAGCTGTACAGGTTTCTGCTTTCTGTGGAGCAGGTGGGCGGCTAATTGCACCTGTGTTATTTTTAATCCGCAGTACCCCGCACACTCGCTGCTTTCCTCTGCTTGTGTAGCCCGCAGCCCGCGTGACGGCATTAGTGCTGTTTAGGGGTAACGGTGGTCTCCTCTGCATCTCTGCACTGCGGTGGGACACCTGGATGCTGGGTGTAAAGGAGCTTCCGAGCTCATTATTAAAGGGAACCTGAAGTGAGAAAAAATATTTAAAAATAAACACATGACGTAGCTGCAAATGAATATTACATACTTACCTCACCGTCAGTTCCTCTCAGAGGCCCACCATTTTCTTCTTACAGTGACCCCTTCCAGTTCTGACCAGATTTTGTCAGAACTGAAATATACCAGTTGCTGTCAGTTATATATCAGCAGCTGTCAGTTACAACTGAATGTGCAAGGTAATGTTCATATTTCCCTATGGTTCAAGTGGGTGATATTACAGTTTACCAGTGTGCTGACCAGGAAGCTGTTAGGGGGTAATGGCCATTTTTAAAATGGAGGACGGAGAAATCCATTGATCACAGTGGACAAATGGAACGCAGGAGAGGATAAAGCGATAAAGTAGTAGACTACACAGGAGGTAAGTATGACCTGTTATGGTTATTTTGACTGTTTATTTTCAGTTCAGGTTCTCTTTAAGGGGAACTCCACAAAGCCAGAGCTCTCTGAATTCTGCAGAGGCAAAATTGCAAACCACTTCGCCACATGACCAAAACCAGCCAATCAGAGGCTTGCAAGTCAGCTGCTTCTCCTTGATTTCTCTTTGATAGGAATTTGGGTAGATTTCAGCAGCAATAACACATTTTCATGCCTGTAATTATAAGAGGTCTGAAACTCCACCCCCTCCTACAGCAAAGACACTGTGATTTTTTTTCTAAAGTCTTCTGAAGCTGTGGCCACTCCCACCTGTAATGCCTTGGCACGCCCCGCCCACAGCCTAATAGGCTGTTGCCAAGCTGAAGTGGCACGGGGGGGGGGGGGTGGCCAAAGGTTCGGAGGACTTTGGATAACAATTGCCACAGTGGAAGACCACAGCAGCTATTTTTATCCAAAGCTACCAAATAGGCCACTGCCGAGCTACACAGGTGGGGGTGGCAACAGCTTCGGAAAACTTTAGAAAACAAGTCAAGTCAGCTTTGCGGAGGGGGTGGAGTTTCTGACGTTAATGAATGGTGGGCGAGCAGGAGAGTGATTAACCCCACCACCTACCTTACATTTCAGACTATTTTTCACCAATGGTTCTCATGGTGTTCATACATCTGGTCTGTAGATGGCGCTTTTCTATTTGCATTGCTGATGAGATGATCTGTACTGCTGTGTGTTGTTGGTTCCTGTTTTCTTCTAGCTAGGAACAGTGAAAGTGCTGTTTCATGTAGAGAGTTGGTGAATCCTTTAAATAAACCTAGTTCCATTTATTCTGCATCTGTGTTTACTGAACTCATCAGTCCTCCTTAAAGTGAACCAGAGACGAAGCACCCTAATGTATTTTACCATATATATCAGTGGGAGCATTCGAGAAAACACCTACTCTGCTCTCTGCTTCATTCTTCACTGCTTAGCCTGCTTGTTAGCAGCCCTGATAAAATCCCAGACTGAGCAATCAGTCTGGCTTTGCTCAGTAATCATTATAGCTGAGTCTGTCTTCTCTGATGTCTTTTCAAGCCCAAGCCTGCCCCCTTCTGGTTCTGTTATAATGTCTCAACTAGGGCCCTTTTTCACTGTCAGTTGCTGTCAGTTATAACTGAAAGGACAATTGATGTGCAAAGTAATTTCCCTACGGCACAAGTGATATTACTGGTTAACGAAGTGCTGACCGGAAGCTGTAACAAGGTCATCACCACTTTTTATTATGGAAGACAGAGACTTCCATTTATCACATTGGAGAAACCGGATGCAGGAGAGGAGAAAGATTGATGAGTAGACTCTGCGGGAGGTAAGTATGACGAGTGTATGTTTATTTTGCATTTCTTTCAGTTCAGGTTTACTTTCACTGTCTCTCGGCAGGACTCACAGACTAATGTACAGTATCTACTGTAGTCTAGGGACAGTTGGTAAGGGAAACCAATTATACAGTGAGAGGAAACAACAAACTCCATGCAGATAGTGTCCTGGCCCAGATCCAGTGTGACAACTCTAGTGCCATTCACCAGAGGTGGGCAGTGAGATGCTACCAATTCTGATGTATGCAAGGGGAAAGCACACCAGGAGTGATTAAATGTGTTCGATACTTACCTCAATAGTGAGAAGCTTCTGAGTGTCCAAAGTCTTCCCTATCCTCACAGACCCCAAAGCTGACATCCACAGGTCAAACACTAAGTTACTTACCTCATACCCAGCAGCACCTTCCCCGTCTCCCTCCCCCCGGCCACGCCAGCATGGCCACGCCCTCCACCTAAGCACAGTGACACTGCACAGGACGGCTGTATTAACCAAAGACTTCTCTCTACTTAGGCAAGTACACTTGGCCTCAATTCACTAAGCTTTATCAAACACTTTATCAAACATTTAATAATTTACCTCATGGGTAAAATCTAATTTTGAATTCACTAAGGTGTTATATATTTATCAAATGTTTTATTGATAAAACGTTCAATAAATCTATAACACCTTATTGAATTCAAAATTAGATTTTACCCATGAGGTAAATTATCAAATGTTTGATAAAGTGTTTGATAAAGCTTAGTGAATTGAGGCCAAAGTAGAATTTTGACATTCTTTACTTAGGGGGCGTACTCACTTTTGTTGCCAGCGGTTTAGACATTATTGGCTGTGTTTTGAGTTATGTTGATTGGGAGAAAATTTACACTGTTAGGCTGCTTACACACAGGGACGTTACAGGCGCACGTTAGTGCGCCTGTAACGCTCCCCCAACGCACAGCAATGTAACACAAGTGGGCTGTTCACAGTGCCCACGTTGCGTTACATGTGACGCTGCACGTTGTCCAGAAAGTGCAGCATGCTACGGCGTTAGAGCGGCTATAGCCGCGTTAGACTGTTTGCACATGCGCAGTGGGGGGCGGAGAGGCGGCGGGGAGAGCCAGCTACAGTAGCCGCGCACATGGCTACTTAATATTCACTGCACTGGCGGCCGCTGATTGGCCGGCGGGACCACGTGATGCGGAGTGTCTCGCTCCGCATCACGTGGTCCCGCCGGCCAATCAGCGCCACTCTAGGAGACCTTATAGGGATAGAGCCGCCTAACGCGGCTCACTCTACCGTCCTCTCTTGCAGCACCATACGATGCGTTAGGTGCACGTTATGCGACCTTAACGTGGCACCTAACGCAACGTCTTGGTGTGCAAGTAGCCTTATACAAGCTGTACACTGACTAGTGTTGTTCCATGAAAACATATAATAAAATATTCACAAAAATGCCAGAGGTGTACTCAGTTTTATGAGATAGTGTATTATAATTAGTAATAATAATAATAATATATTATTTACTTATAAATCTCTGCCATCTTCTGCAGCACTTTACAAAGTACATGTCACTGACTGTCCTCAGAGGAGCTCACTGTCTAATCCTACCATAGTCATATTCTAATGTCCTACCATAGTATTATTATGTATTTTTATAGCACTGACATCCTTTGCAGCACTGTACAGAGTACATAGTCATGTCACTGACTGTCCTCCGAGGAGCTCACAATCTAATCCTACCATAGTCATAGTCTAATGTCCTCCCATATTATTATTATTATGTATTTATATAGCAGTGACATCTTCTGTAGCCCTTTACAGAGTACATAGACATGTCACTGACTGTCCTCAGAGGAGCTCACACTCTAATCCTACAATAGTCATAGTCTAATGTCTTACTATATTATTATAATTATGTATTTATATAGCAAGACTTTTTAAATCGGGATGATACCATTTATTGGCTAACTACAAATGAATAAGAATAAACAAGCTTTCGGCCTTGCAGCCTTCGTCAGGTTTACATCCTGTTAGTTTGTGTTGTGTGTATTTATATAGCTCTGACATCTTCTGCAGCACATTACAGAGTACATAGACATGTCACTGACTGTCCTCGGAGGAGCTCACAATCTAATCCTACCATAGTCATAGTCTAATGTCCTCCCATATTATTATTATGTATTTATATAGCAGTGACATCTTCTGTAGCCCTTTACAGAGTACATAGACATGTCACTGACTGTCCTCGGAGGAGCTCACAATCTAATCCCTACCATAGTCTAATCTCCTACCATATTATTATTATTATGTATTTATATAGCACTGACATCCTCTGCAGCACATTATAGAGTACATAGTCATGTTACTGATTGTCCTCAAAGGAGCTCACAATATAATCTCTGCCATAGTCATAGTCTAATGTCCTATCTTATTATTATTATTTTATTTTTATATAGCAGTGACATCATCTGCAGCACATTACAGAGTACATAGTCATGTCACTGACTGTCCTCAGAGGAGCTCATAATCTAATCCCTACCATATTATTATTATTATTATTATGTATTTATATAGCACTGACATCTTCTGCAGCGCTGTACAGAGTACATAGTCATGTCACTGATTGTCCTCAGAGGTGCTCACAATCTAATCCTACCACAGTCATAGTCTAATGTCCTCCCATATTATTATTATGTATTTATATAGCACTGTCATCTTCTGCAACACTGTACAGAGTACATAGTCATGTCACTGACTGTCCTCAGAGGATAACCCTATCCTAATCTAAAGCCAATTTTTGGGAAGCCAAAACTTATTAAACAATCGGTATGTTTTTGGATGTGGGAGGAAACCAAAGTGCCTGGAGGGAAGTCACACAGACATGGGAAGCACATAGAGACTCCATACATATGTGGGATTTGAACCTGGGACTTGAGTGCTGCGAGATGTTGTGATAGATCTGGCTCTCAGCTGTAGTTTTGTTTTCATAGTGGTGTTGGCCCCTAGCATCGAAACCAAGCGTGCCCCTCAGCAGGCTTGCCAAAGTACCTGTCTTTACTGCCCCTCCTTTCAGCTAGGCTGAACGATTTTCGGTTTTAAACCAAAAATAGTGATCAGTGGCTTGACGATCTACAGATCGTCAAAATGCCAGTTTTGCGGCGGTTTCTCCGCCGCTGTTACTGCTCCTCTCCCGGCCCCCTCCTCCAGCAAGTTCTAATCTCATATGTCTTCACCGCATTAGATTGCCGCGCAGTGAGCTGCGGTGAACAGGCTGCGAGTGCCTAGTAACGCAGGGCCTGTACCAGGAAGTGTGACATCACTTCCTGGTGGCCATCGTTACCAGGCAACACTCGCTGTTCACTTTGGCTCACCGTGTGGCAATCTAATGCGGTGAAGATGAATGAGATCAGAACTTGCTGGAAGAGGGGGCCGGGAGAAGGAGGAGGAGGGGCCTGGAAGAGGAGCAGGTATAAGGGAAATCTGCTGCCTATATGCGCTAGGGGGAAGGGGGGTGTATCTGGCTACACTAAAGGGGGGATCTGGCTATATAAACTAAAGGGGGGGATCTGGTTATATACACTAAAGGGGATCTGGATGGCTAACCTGTACTGCAACACCTATAGCTGGCTTACCTATACTGGGGCACCGAGTTAGCTAACCTGTACTGCAACACCTATAGCTGGCTTGCCTATACTGGGGCACCGAGTTAGCTAACCTTTGATGGGGCACCTATAGCTGGCTAAACTATACTGGGGGCACCTATACATGACTAACTATACTGAGGGAACTCATACTGACCATCGGTGTGCTGATCCATCGTTCGATATTGAAAATCGTGAATCGAATCGAAATCGCAATTTCTGACATAAATCGTGCAATTCAATCTTTTCCTAAATTCAATCTTTTCCTAATTAACAGTTCAATATTTCCCTCATATGGGACAGTTCAATCAGATTTTAACTATCAAATTGTACTGAAAACCACACACAGGATGTGAAGAAAATAGACATGCAACGATTCTAAGGTCGATTGGAATACAGGATTTTGTCCGTCGGAATGCTGGATTTTATTATTGTATCTGGAGAGAGAGAAAGAGCCCAAATCGATCCATTATGGGAGCAATAAATAATTGCCTTCCAATGACTTAACCACTTAATAACAATCTGACTTATAAAAACGTCCTGCTAGACCCTCTTAATGGCTCCAGGACGTTTTTATAAGTCAGACAGTGCTGCTGCCGCTGTGCACGCTCCCGCGCATTCCCGTGCACGTGAAAATATTGGGGGAAAAAACACCTTTATTTACAAATACTATATTGTCACCATACTTTGTACTAGGGACATAATTAAAATCTTGTTATAACCAAGACAAATAAGCAGATAAAATGTGTGGGTTTTTTGTACAGTAGCAGTGTTCATATTAAAACTATAAGGGATGAAATTGGAGAAATAGTGTATTTTTTCATTTTTTCCTTGTTTTTTCCTTTAAAATGCATAGCAAATAAAGTAATTACTGAAAACAAATATCAACCCCAAAAAGCCCAATATGTGGTGAAAAAAACAAGATATAGATCATCTCATTGTGATTAGTAGTGATTAAAAAACACTTAACGACCGCCTAACGCCGATAGGCGGCGGCAGGTCGTAAGTGGTTTTACATGGAAACGGCCGCTCCATGTCAGTTTACGGAGGGTGTCTCCGTGAACAGCCTGGGAGCCTCCGATCGCGGCTCGCAGGCTAAATGTAAACACGCGGGGAATAAATCCGCTGTGTTTACGTCGCACGGCACTGCTGCGCAGCAGCGCCGTAAAGCAGATCGGCGATCCCCGGCCTCTGATTGGCCGGGGATCACCGGCATCTGATAGGCTGAAGCCAATCAGAGGCGGTGCAGGATGGATCGCTGTCCTGTGCCGCCCGCAGCAAGGAGGAAGGGAAGTAGAGGGAGGGCGGAAATCGCTGCCGAGGGGGGCTTTGAGGAGCCCCCACCCCCGCTACACGCAGATAGCCGGCGGCGATCAGACCCCAAAAAGGGGGGAAGTCTGGTCGCCAGGCCACACTGCTGATCTGTGCTGTGGGCTGGAGAGCCCATGCAGCACAGATCAGCAGAAAATAGCCCGGTCCTTATGTGGTTAAGCTATTGGCAAATGAAAGGGATGAGCACTGAAAGGTGAAAATCGCTCTTTTCCATTAGGGTAAAAACCCCTTTAGGGTGAAGTGGTTAAGATTCCGCAAATCTGATCGAATGATGAAGAAAATATTGTACTATTTATGGGTACCTTTAAAGGGAACCTAAAGCGAGAAGTATATGGAGGCTGTCATATTTATTTCCTTTTAAACAATACCAGTTACCTGGCAGTCCTGCTGATCTATTTGGCTGCCGTAGTGTCTGAATAATACCAAAGACAAGCATGCAGCTAATCTTGTCAGATGTGACAATAATGTCAGAAACACCTGATCTGCTGCATGCTTGTTCAGGGTCTTTGGTAAAAAGAGTATTAGAGGATCAGCAGGACAGCCAGGCAACTGGTATTGCTTAAAGGGAAATACATATGGTAGTCTCCATATCTCAAAAGCTTCAGTTGTCTTTTAAACAATACCAGTTGCCTGGCATCCCTGTTGATCTATTTGGCTGCAGTAGTGTCTGAATCGCACCAGAAACAAGCATGCAGCTAATCCAGTCACACTTCAGTCAGAGCGCCTGATCTGCACGCTTGTTAAGGGTCTATGGATAAAGGTATTAGAGACAGAGGATCAGCAGAACTGCCAGGTAACTAGTATTGTTTAAAATGAAATACATATGGCAGCCTCTACATCCCCTCTCACTTCAGTTGTCCTTTAAAGCTCCCTGCTTTCCCCGCCAATGATTGCACAAGTCTAGCTGTGTAGTGGGTTGCTGGGAATTGTCACACAGCTGCTTTGAGTGACAGTTCCTGGAAATGCCATTCTGTATCCTCACGCATCCCTCCATAACTGCACATGTGCAGGTAAACATGCTGCGGCAGCCGATCCTCCCAGCCAAAACCTTATTGTGCCTGTCAGCCCTGCGAATCCTCTGCTGCTCTACCATCCACTGCTTCTGCCTGCTCTGTGTCTGCTGCTGCTGCTGCTAATCAGGAGAAGCTACGCCAGGCTGCAGCCAGCCGCACACCTGCTGAACAGCCAGAAGAAAACAGTCACCATGCAGAGGAGGGGGAGACAGGCAGCAGCATCCTCCAGGCTGTGACTACGGGAGACACTGACAGCACGGGGGACCTCTACCTCCTCCCCCCCAGCCCTGTCCTTCCCTTTTTTTTATTTACCTTGTTTTTTTTATTTTATTTCCAGGGAAGGGGGGGAAACATAATTAAAAGAGCCTCCTGATTGGACTTAATTTTCTTTTTGGGTCCACCTTCGATTTTATCGCCGGCGTCAGTCCGTGTCACCAAGGAGCGCCGTATGCTGCAGATGGTGAGGACGCTTGCCCAGTTCACCATCGCGCTGGAAGACATGCGAGAGATGGGGGAGAGCGCAGAAGTGGTGCCGGCAGGGGACACCGCGGAGGAGATGCAGGAGAAGGGCGACGGGGCCGTACAGAGCAACGGAGAGGTGATGAATAGAGGGATGGAGCGGGTAATTACCGGTGGGGGTGGGGGTGGGGGCAATGCTTTGGCAGATGCTGAATTCGGAGGAGCTGATCTTCTTCAAAGGAGAGGTGCAGATAAATCTGGTGTCGTTGCCCAGAGCGATCCAGTGTGGTTCTATCAGAATTCTAAGCTGGTTGATTGGGTTCTATGGAGGGAAGCTGTACCAGGTCTCCTCTGTGCCGTGCGTAGACACTACATGCTTCTTCACCCAGCTGTACCTGCCCACTATTGGAAGACATCTTAAGGAACACTGATCTTTCAATGTACCTGATCTTATCACTTAAAGGACAACTGAGGTGACATGTGACATGATGAGATAGACATGTGTATGTACAGTGCCTAGCACACAAATAACTATGCTGTGTTCCTTTTTTTTCTTTCTCTGTCTGAAAGAGTTAAACATCAGGTATGTAAGTGGCAGTTCCTGTCTGAGTCAGGACTGGGTCAGACTACAACGTGACCCTCACTGATAAGAAATTACATCTATAAAACACTTTCCTAGCAGAAAATGGCTTCTGAGAGCAAGAAAGAGATAAAAGGGGTCAATGGTTCAAAGATTTTAGCTCTGGCATACTTCAATGAATGTGTCATTGAGCAAAAACAATAAAACAGTAAAAACTTAAAAAGTAGATTTAAATATTATTATTTATTGAATTTATAAAGTGCCAACATATTACGCAGCGCTGGACATTAGTTTAGGTTACAGACGATATTTAGGGGGTGACATACAGCAATATGACAATACAGGAATACAAGAAAACCAGATCACACAGCACAGTATGAGTACAAGGTAATGCTTAGTCAGTCACTGGATGGAGCATGGAGATTAGGCAAGTTAGGTTCACTCAGATGCATAGCATGGGTGCACAGTAATGGAGGTGCATGATCAGGTAGGACACAAAAGGAGGAGGACCCTGCCCAAAGGCTTACAATCTTAATAATATAAAATAAAACTGCAGAATATTTTAAAAAGTCATTTTTAGGAGAAGGCAGATGTATACAATTGTTTATTTAATTTCTTTATTTTCACCTTGGTTGTCCTTTAAACTTAATACAGACCTGGACGGCATTTGCTATGTACTCCTGTCTGACTGCCTGATGAAGCGGGATCACGCCCGTGAAACGCGTTGCAAATATTGTGGAGTGTATGAATACATTTTTGTGTTATACGTTAACACGTGTCTGTTGTCGTGTTTTTTAGAGTGGGTAAGAGTCCACCTCCACCACCTCCATGTTTTAAACTTTTTATGGTATTTTATCCTGTTGGCGCCTCTGTTCACTTGTATTTAAACTAAGTACACTCATACAATAACTGTCCCCCATCAGGAAACAATCCCTTGGGCTTTCATTATGAAAACAATGTTGTACAGACACATCCCTAGCCTTGAGGCTAGCGATGCATTCTGTTGCTGTGGAGGGGGGCAGAGGGACGACGATTGGTGTATGGAGGAGCTGTTTCATTGGTTAGGGGAGATGAAAATATGGTTATAATCGGTTGTGCACAAGCATTGTGGGTCGTTAAAGAGAATCTGTATTGTTAAAATCGCACAAAAGTAAACATACCAGTGCGTTAGGGGACATCTCCTATTACCCTCTGTCACAATTTCGCCGCTCCTCGCCGCATTAAAAGTGGTTAAAAACAGTTTTTAAAAGTTTGTTTATAAACAAACAAAATGGCCACCAAAACAGGAAGTAGGTTGATGTACAGTATGTCCACACATAGAAAATACAACCATACACAAGCAGGCTGTATACAGCCTTCCTTTTGAATCTCAAGAGATCATTTGTGTGTTTTTCTCCCTGCAGTTCTCATGCACTGAAGTTTCAGGCTGCTCTTTTTTCTCCTGCAAACACCTTTGCCCTTGTCTGTAATTCTTCAGTATGTGAAAGCCCAGCCAGCTCAGAGGATGATTTATCCAGCTTGTAAAAGATAAGAGAGAAGAAAGAAGCTGCTCTAATCTAAATAACACACAGGCAGTGTGCAGAGAGGGGCCTGGAAGGGGGAATTCATAGCAGAACCACAACACTGAAGAACTTGGCAGCCTTCCAGACACAGGCTGACAAGTCTGACAAGGGAAAGATACATTGATGTATTACAGAGATGGTGATAGTAGAACGTGCTACAGTAAGCCAGAACACATTAGAATAGCTTTTGGAACTTGTAGGATGATAAAAAACAGGATGCAATTTTTGTTACGGGGTCTCTTTAAGGATCTGTCCTGTCGGATTGTTAATGACCCTTGACGACCGAGCAGGATCGTGCGGCGGCTGCTGTACACACATAACAATCGGCAGCTGAAACGGTAATTACTGGCCATACACTTAGAGCGGTATTGTGCAGTATTGGCAGAAATAGAGCGTAGGTGACAGTTCTGCTTTCTGAAATGTTCCTATTCTGGAAATATAAATGTGAAAGGATGATTCATGCCTCCTCTGATCTAAAAGCAGGGTTGTAATGCAGTGTTCCACTAAAGACTTCAGAAGCTATAACTATTGGCATACTTGCCTTGTAATATTCAAATCCCCAGGGAATTTACCTGAATTCTTTAGGATCTCATAAATACAGGTATTTATTTACATGTATTTAAAAGAAACGATGTGAGGTTCTTCACCTGAGGTTTCCAGTTATGAAGCAGCTTGATTTGGAATCTGTAGACACAGCAATCCACTGTTAGATCATAATTCAGGTGTTTTATAAGGACAACTGAAGGGAGAGGGATATGGAAGCTGCCATATTTATTTCCTTTAACAATACCAGTTGCCTGGCTATCCAGCTGATCCTCTGCCTCTAATACTTTTAGGCTGGTTTCACACCAAGACGTTGCGTTTTAGGGGACATTAAGGTCGCATAACATGCCCCTAACACAACGCCTGGTGCTCTCTGGTGTGGACGTCGGAGTGAGCCGCGTTGTGCAGCTCACTCTGGTGTCCGTGATGCCGTGATGCACACTCTTGGACGCATGCGGCATCACGTGGTCCTGCCCGGCCAATCGCCGCACAGAGCGGCCGCTCCAGGAAGTAAACACTGCACGTCACTGAGTGCAGTGAATATTAATTAGCCATGTGCCTGGCCGCTCTCCGCTCCTCCCCAACATTACTGAGCATGTGCAAACAGTCTAACGCGGCTCAGCCGCTTATAAAGTACTGCATGCCGTACGTTATATCATGGCGCAGCGTTACTGAGTAACGCAACGTGGGCACTGTGAACAGCCCATTGATTTTTCATTGCTGTGCGGTGGGCTGCGTTACAGGCTGCTCTAATGTGCGCCTGTAACGTCCCACTGTGAAAGCAGCCTTAGCTTTTGACCCCTGAACAAGCATGCAGCAGATGTTTCTGACATTAATGTCAGATCTGACTGGATTAGCTGCATGCTTGTTTCTGGTGTGATTCAGACACTACTGCAGCCAAATAGATCAACAGTGCTGCCAGGCAACTGGTAATGTTTAAAAGGAAATAAACATGGCAGCCTCCGTATGCTTCTCACTTCAGGAGTCATTTAAGTTCTATAGCTGAAGGGCATGCAGGAAAGTCACACTTTAAAGCGGACCTGAACTCAGATCTTCTCTGCGCTAAACGATAAGCAACAGCATAATAACCTTTAAAGAAAAAAACATTTATTGGTTACAGCTGATACAAATTCTGCAATAAATCTGCAGTGTGCCTACATCCTGCTTTTATGAAAGCAGACATAGATTGAACATCCTGTGTTTAAAAATTAGCTGCTCTGCTGAGGTAGCCAGCTGACACAGTTGAGAGATCAAATTACAACTAGGGATTACACACATGAGGGGGAATTGGACAGGCTCTAACTACACACAGCGTGCATTTCTCTGTTTTCCTTCAGTCCTGTGCAAACATTCAGGGCCACTTTGAGGAGAATGTTACTGGCCCCTCCATGCTGCTGCCATGTCCGGTTTAGTGTAACACTGTTGTGAATCGGGATACAGACAGAGGTTGGGTGTCAGGAGGCGGCTCAGATCTCCAGGTGTGTCTCTGCGCTCTCCTGTTTGTGTTTGTACTATTTGTTGCTCTTGGAGGTTGCTGGTGAGGACACAACACGTTGTTCAGGCACTCTGTGTGGAACATCCTCGTGGTTTTCTTCCCACAACAGAGGTGGGATTGTTGGGGAGACGGCTGCTTCCCGACACTGGCTGCAATGTGACACTCCTGCGGCTCCGATGCTACAAGAAACAAATAAATAAAGCGCTAATTATTCATATGTGGGCCTGGTTTAAATGACAAGCAAGGCAAGTGAAATAAAACTATACTAACCTGAGGCTTCTTCCAGCCCCTACAAGTCACGTGTGCCTCGCTGAGCTCCGGTCTTCTCCCGTCTCCCGCTGGCAGCGCCTTAAGCTCACTGACCCCGATGGGCGTCTTCTGCGCATGCGCCCACCTCACTAGGATAGTACGGCGCCTGACTTGTAGAGGCTGGAAGAATCCCCAGGTAAGTAAAGATACCTTACATACTCGCGTATAATCACAAACACTGGTTCGCACGACAGCCGGGGGCCCTACACCACCATGCGTTACCCAGACGAAAGTGCAGGAGACCCCTGGACCTCTCACCACCAGGGAGTTCACCCCCACTGCCTCTGAACTTAATGCTAACCGGCCATGTAATCTCGCTAGCCGGGGGGGGGGGGCAGTTGCGGCGCTCCCAGGTTTTTGGGGGTGTCTGCGCTGCCCTTCCTTTCTTGGGGATACAAGGAGGCCTACACGCGGCACCCCTGTTGAGATGCAATACACATTGCGTGGGCCAACTCCTGCAGGAAAGGCAGGTTGATAGTTTAGTTTAGATCCTGCACATTCTGGTAGGCGAATGCATTATGCAAACGCTTTGCCATTTTAATTAGTCAGCAGACTTGAGGCAGCCAGTAATGAAGTCAGGAGTTGACTGGTCTGAGCACATTTCTTTTCTTCTGTGCAGCGAACTTAATGCTAATGGCCCGAGCCCACTAACGCAGTTGTGCGCGGTTCTGTCCGCTTTTCAGCAACACATCCATGTTACAGATGCTGAAAAGCGGACAGAAGCGGACACAACTGCGTTAGTGGGCTCAGGCCCTAACTGCAACACACACAATTTGCTCACTCCCAGCTAAAGCAATTTCCTGCCTTTATTTGGTCAGCAGGCGCCAGTCAGCCAATCAGGTGTACTGTCCTACACCCTTTGCCTGCCATACCAAATCTAGCAGAAATTGCACACATTAAGTAGCATTCAGGTGGGAGGCTTCTGTTGGACGTAATAGTAGATTACATCGCTAGCAGGGACCCCTCCCGAACAGTCCCCTCCCGAACCACTCACCTGTCAACTGCATCCCAGAAGCTGCAAAAAAGAAATGTAAAATTTGCTTTAGCTGGAAGTGAGCAATTGTGTGTGTTGCGTATAAGCCTATTTTTTCAGCACAAAAAATGTTAACCCCTCGGCTTATATGCGGGTCAGTAGAGCAGAACGGATGGTGGAGCAGGGTTTGTTACTGGCAGAGGAGTGTAAGGATTGTGCACTAGTGATCCTGCTCTTACCAGTTGCCCCCCTGCTGTGTCCGTGCCCCCCATCCCCTGCAACATGATGTGCAGAGTGTGCTGCTCAAGACTACCTGTGTCCCCTGGCTTGTGGAGCGGAGCGTGCCGCAATGCGTCAGCTGTGCAATGATCGGGGATTCTTCCTGTGTTGCAGTCGCTGTGTCTCATAACTGACACTATCTAGTGGCATCTTGAGAAACAGTTGTATCATCCTTGGGGCCCATCTGGCTATGGGGTGGGGGGAGGGGTGACTGCTACTGGGGGAACATCTGGCTACTGTGGAGGGGGCTATACTGGGGAGAGGGCTTATATACGAGTCATTAACTTTTTCCTGGTTTCTGGGGGGAAAGTGGGTGCCTCGGCCTATACGCGGGTCAGCTTATATTTGAGTATATACAGTAGTTTTATTTCTCTTGCCTTGCTTGTCCTTTAAAGCAGCTGGAGATCATCTGAAATAATGTGATCTTACAGATCTGGTTTGGTTCAATTAAAAGTATTGGTCTATTTATTGTTAAAGGACAACTATCATGAAAAATTGTAAATGAAAATACACATACACATTTTAATTAGCGGAAAAAACGCAGCGTTTTCCACAACGCTAGTGTTTCTGCTAAGTGTGCACCCTAGCCTCAGAATATTTTCCCGCTTGTTTTTACCTCCTAGTGCAAGTGGCAGATGCACCGCCGCCATTGTGCCGTACACTGGACAGATCACAGTGGAATCGCGGCGGTGTAAAATACGAAGAAATGTGATTACAGCACAGATACAATTGTAATTGTGTTCCTTAGTGGAAAATGTCCCTGAGTTGTGAGAACAGAGAACTGCTGAGCAGATGTGCTGCAGGTGATAAATATGGCATTTTGATTGTCGCCCTGGAATACATCAGCCTCTGACATGTGGCGGTCATTGCTGTCACTTCCTCTCTGAACTCCTTTATGTGTCTCTGCCGCCCCGCGGTGTTGTGAGGTCTCCGGCTTTGTCCCCCGGTCACGACTTGCTTCCGAATTCTACTCTTTCTCTATTTCTACTGAACATATTTGTAGCATCTTCCTGCAGGATGCAGAAATGTGAACAAGAGATAGAGGAGATGCTGCAATGATTTGTGCTTCTTAGTGCACTGGACAGTCCAATTACCCAGCAGCCACCAGTCCAATTACCCAGCAGCCACCAGTCCACTCACCCAGCAGCCATTTAATTCCCTCTAAAGCAGGGGTGTCAAACTCAAACACTAAGTGGGCAGAAATTGTACACTGGGACCTACTAGTTGCTGGCCACCCTCAATGTCTACTTTCCACCTCCAACCCCTATACAGTTCCCTGGTGTCTAATGGCTCCTCTCCAACCCCTCTACAGTTCCCTGGTGTGTAATGGCCACCTCCAACCCCTATACAGTTCCCTGGTGTCTAATGGCTCCTCTCCAACCCCTCTACAGTTCCCTGGTGTCTAGTGGTCCTCCCTCCCCTATACAGTTACCTGGTGTCTGGAGGCCCTCACCCTCCCCTATGTTGTTCCCTGGTGTCTACAGGCCTCCACCCTCCTCTATACAGTTCCCTGGTGTTTAGTACTTTATCCCTACCTCCCCCCGTATGGCTTCCCTAGTGATCTGGGGCTTCACCTCTAATATGGCTCCCCTGGTGGTCTAGAGTGGGCCAAACATAGTGCAAAGTGGGGAAACCACTTAAGGGCCAAATTTAATGCCTCTGAGGGCCAGATTTGGCCCATGGGCAGGAGTTTGATATGTCACTAGCGGGCTGTTTACATGTACACTGTCATTCTCTGCCGCTCCCCCGCCTCCTCCATATCGCCGCTCCCCGCCTGCGTCCCTTTCCTCCCCGCTGATTGGAAGGAAGAGAGGCAGGCGGGGAGCGGCGATATAAAGGAGGTGGGGGAGCGGCGGAGAGTAGCAATGTGGATGTAAACAGCCCGCTAGTGACACTCAGCGGCTGTGTGATTTATGGGGGACAGCAGAGCGCAGGGGGGGCCTGGGGGGTAGCAATATAGCAACAGAGGCCGGGCATTATATACAGACCCAGCCTCTGTGTGCTAATAGGATTATTAAAACCCACCTCGGCTTCTCTTTAAGGGACAACTGTACCAAGAGGTATGTGTAGGCTGCCATATTTATTTCCTTTTAAGCAATTCCAGTTCCTGGTTGTCCCCTTGATCCTCTGCCTCTAATGAATTTAGACATAGCCCCTGAACAAGCATGCAGCAGATCAGGTGTTTCTGAATATTATTGTCAGATCTGACAAGATTAGCTGCATGCTTGTTTCTGGTGTGATTCAGACACTGCTGCTGCCAAATAGATCATATCAGGTGATCTGACTGAAGTGTGACTGGATTAGCTGCATGCTTGTTTAAAGTGAGTGAGGCAGACACTACTGCAGCCAAATATATCAGCAGGACTACCAGGAACTGGTATTATTTAACTTTTTAACGTTCGCTCTGCGTCGATTGGCGTGAGCGGAGCAGCAGCCCCAGGAAAACTCCACGCTAACTGGAGTGAAGTCCTAGGGGCGGAGATAGCAGGGGATCAAGCGCGCATCCCTGTTGCTCCGCTCCGTCATCAGCTTCCCAGCGGCGATCGCCACTAGGAGACTGTTAGACAGCAAAACCGCTGTCTAGTTACATGGTACAGCACTGCGATCTAAGGTAGCACTGTATTGGGGACAGCCGTGTGACACAGCTGTCCCTCTAAGTGGTAGGGAAGCGATCCACTGCCATAGCCTGGCTGGCGGGGGAGGGAGGGATTAAAAAAAAATAGGCAACTTTATTATAAAAATAAGAGATATTTATATTTTAAAAATAAATAAATAAACATCCTGGGAGCGATCGTAGCCCAGTAATGGAAAGCTCTGTTGGTGGGCAGAGAGGGGCGGGAAATCACTTGTGTGGTGAGTTGTGCGGCCCTGCAGCGAGCCCTTAAAGCTGCAGTGGCCTTAATTGTAAAAAAATAGCCTGGTCACTAGGGGGCAGTGTTCTCCAAGGCTAGATTTGATGACCACCCGGCTGTCATCGGCTCACTTCCTCGCCTCCTCCTATGCTGCTACTATTTCATGCCACCCGGCTGGAAAAAAATTCTGGGGAGAACACTGGGGGGGGGGGGGGGGGGGGGGGGGGGGTTTAAGACCGTGGTCCTTAAGTGGTTAAAAGAAAATAAATATGGCAGCTTCTACATACTTCTTGCTACAGTGGTCCATTAAGTGTGACTGAATGAGCTGCATGCTTGTTTCAGGTGTTTGATTCAGACACTACTGAGGCTGGAATGTTCAGCAGGACAGCCAGGCAACTGGTTTTGTTTGAAAGTAAATAAATATGGTAGCCTCCATGTCCCTCTTACTTCAGGCTGGCTTCAGACTGCATATTGGCGGCAGCAGTGGCGTCGTGCCCGCACCGCCAGAAACAGTCCTTCGGGGTTTACCGCAGTAGTATGGCAGCCGGCCAAACAGGAAGTGACGCTGGCCCTTACTTCCTGTTTTTGGAACGCAGAAGTTGGCAGAAACATTGTAAAAATACGCTTCCACGCATGTGCACCGCCGCCATCATTTTTAAGTCTTGTTTGAGTCTTGGGGTATGGCATTGAGTCTTGGGGTATTGCATTGAGTCTTGGGGTATGGCATTGAGTCTTGGGGTATGGCATTGAATCTTGGGGTATTGCATTGAGTCTTGGGGTATGGCATTGAGTCTTGGGGTATGGCATTGAGTCTTGGGGTATTGCATTGAGTCTTGGGGTGTGGCATTGAGTCTTGGGGTATGGCATTGAGTCTTGGGGTATGGTATTGACTCTTGGGGTATGGCATTGAGTCTTGGGGTATGGCATTGAGTCTTGGGGTATGGCATTGAGTCTTGGGGTATGACAGTGAGTCTTGGGGTATGGCATTGAGTCTTGGGGTATTGCATTGAGTCTTGGGGTATGGCATTGAGTCTTGGGGTATGGCATTGAGTCTTGGGGTATGGCATTGAGTCTTGGGGTATGGCATTGAGTCTTGGGGTATTGCATTGAGTCTTGGGGTATGGCATTGAGTCTTGGGGTATGGCATTGAGTCTTGGGGTATTGCATTGAGTCTTGGGGTATGGCATTGAGTCTTGGGGTATTGCATTGAGTCTTGGGGTATGGCATTGAGTCTTGGGGTATTGCATTGAGTCTTGGGGTATGGCATTGAGTCTTGGGGTATGGCATTGAGTCTTGGGGTATGGCATTGAGTCTTGGGGTATGACAGTGAGTCTTGGGGTATGGCATTGAGTCTTGGGGTATTGCATTGAGTCTTGGGGTATGGCATTGAGTCTTGGGGTATTGCATTGAGTCTTGGGGTATGGCATTGAGTCTTGGGGTATGGCATTGAGTCTTGGGGTATTGCATTGAGTCTTGGGGTATGGCATTGAGTCTTGGGGTATGGCATTGAGTCTTGGGGTATGGCATTGCGTCTTGGGGTATTGCATTGAGTCTTGGGGTATGGCATTGAGTCTTGGGGTATGGCATTGAGTCTTGGGGTATGGCATTGAGTCTTGGGGTATGACAGTGAGTCTTGGGGTATGGCATTGAGTCTTGGGGTATTGCATTGAGTCTTGGGGTATGGCATTGAGTCTTGGGGTATTGCATTGAGTCTTGGGGTATTGCATTGAGTCTTGGGGTATGGCATTGAGTCTTGGGGTATTGCATTAAGTCTTGGGGTATGACATTGAGTCTTGGGGTATTGCATTGAGTCTTGGGGTATGGCATTGAGTCTTGGGGTATGACAGTGAGTCTTGGGGTATGGCATTGAGTCTTGGGGTATTGCATTGAGTCTTGAGATATGGCATTGAGTCTTGGGGTATTGCATTGAGTCTTGGGGTATGGCATTGAGTCTTGGGGTATTGCATTAAGTCTTGGGGTATGGCATTGAGTCTTGGGGTATTGCATTGAGTCTTGGGGTATGGCATTGAGTCTTGGGGTATGACAGTGAGTCTTGGGGTATGGCATTGAGTCTTGGGGTATTGCATTGAGTCTTGGGGTATGGCATTGAGTCTTGGGGTATGGCATTGAGTCTTGGGGTATGGCATTGAGTCTTGGGGTATGGCATTGAGTCTTGGGGTATTGCATTAAGTCTTGGGGTATGGCATTGAGTCTTGGGGTATTGCATTGAGTCTTGGGGTATGGCATTGAGTCTTGGGGTATGACAGTGAGTCTTGGGGTATGGCATTGAGTCTTGGGGTATGGCATTGAGTCTTGGGGTATGGCATTGAGTCTTGGGGTATGACAGTGAGTCTTGGGGTATTGCATTGAGTCTTGGGGTATTGCATTGAGTCTTGGGGTATGGCATTGAGTCTTGGGGTATTGCATTGAGTCTTGGGGTATGGCATTGAGTCTTGGGGTATGACAGTGAGTCTTGGGGTATAGCATTGAGTCTTGGGGTATGGCATTGAGTCTTGGGGTATGGCATTGAGTCTTGGGGTATGACAGTGAGTCTTGGGGTATGGCATTGAGTCTTGGGGTATTGAATTGAGTCTTGGGGTATGGCATTGAGTCTTGGGGTATTGCATTGAGTCTTGGGGTATTGCATGGAGTCTTGGGGTATGGCATGGAGTCTTGGGGTATGGCATGGAGTCTTGGGGTATGGCATTGAGTCTTGGGGTATTGCATTGAGTCTTGGGATATGGCATTGAGTCTTGGGGTATTGCATTGAGTCTTGGGGTATGGCATTGAGTCTTGGGGTATTGCATTGAGTCTTGGGGTATTGCATTGAGTCTTGGGGTATGGCATAGAGTCTTGGGGTATGGCATTGAGTCTTGCGCTTTGGGCATGAGCTGGAAGCACTAGCCTGTACTTTGCAGGGCCGTTTTCTTCCTTCAGGCCCACTCCACCAGGCCCCTGTGGTTTTCCATAATTCAGCCGAATCCCCCGTATGCTTCACAATGACACTGAGATTATATTATGTGGTGTTTTACAAGCAATTAGCCGGTGAGCGCCGTGTTCCGAACACGATGTCTCCTGTTCCTCCTCCTGTCAGTAATCTGCTGATAATATTCACAGAGGCTGATGAAATGGGTTGGGGGAGCAGCGATTGCACAGAGCCTGTGCTGAGGAGGGCGGCTGCGCGGGCTCTGAGAGGAGACCTGATTAGCTGTACTGCCATTGTCAGCGCATAATGCAGCACTGATTGAGGTAATGGCAGCAGGCGGGATGGAGGAATATTCATTCAGGAGAAGGGGCTCTCTAATCCCCGACATAATCACCTGTAATAAGAAATCCTAAGGCTCTAATAGAAAAGCTACATGCTGAGCAAGGCCCAGCTCTCTCCTGTGGGTGTTAAAGGACTAATGAAGTGGGAAGAATATGAAGGCTGACATATTTATTTCCTTGTTAACAATACCAGGTGCCTGGCAGCCCTGCTGATGTATTTGGCTGCAATAGTGTCTGAATAAGGCTCAATCCACAATTGTCAGGTTGCAGATCGGAATGTGTTTTAAACGGATCAGTTTTTCTAAATGTTGTGCTTTTGCAGCATATGTTTCAAGTCCGTTAAGGCTGGTTTCACACCAGGACGTTGCGTTATAGGGGACGTTATGGTCGCATAACGTGACCCTAACACAACGCCTGGTGCTCTCTAAGGTGGACGTCAGAGTGAGCCGCGTTGTGCAGCTCACTCTGGCGTCCGTGATGCGCACTCTTGGACGCATGCGGCATCACGTGGTCCCGCCGGCCAATCGCCGCACAGAGCGGCTGTTCCAAGAAGTAAACACTGCACGTCGCTGAGTGCAGTGAATAGTAATTAGCCATGTGCCTGGCCGCTCTCTGCTCCTCCCCAACGTTACTGAGCATGTGCAAGCAGTCTAACGCGGCTCTGCCGCTTACAAAGTACTGCATGCAGTACGTTGACTTATGGCGCAGCGTTACTGTGTAACGTAACGTGGGCACTGTGAACAGCCCATTGATTTTTTTCATTGCTGTGCGGTGGGCTGCGTTACAGGCTGCACTAACGTGCGCCTGTAACGTCACACTGTGAAACCAGCCTTAAACATATATCAAAAACGTGTCCTTCCTTCCTGTGTGTTCCTATTGGATAAGAGGAACGCAAAGATGACACTGTGGGGAGGAGCAGCCAGTAGGCCATCCGCTTTGGCATCCGACTTGTGTGTGAAGGGAGATCAGTTTTGTGTTGCCTCTCAAGTATAAGTCTATCCAGCAAAGTTAATGGTTTCACTTGGGGACCAGGAAAAATTAACAGCTGTACTTGAGGACCAGGAAGGGTTTTTGACTACACTGCATACAGTATTGCAGTTATAAGGGCTGTGGAGTCGGAGTTGAAATCGGAGTCAGAGCAATTTTGGGTACCCGGAGTTGGAGTCGGAGTCTGTGATTTCATAAACTGAGGAGTCGGACGATTTTTGTACCGACTCCACAGCCCTGGCAGTTACTAACCTTGCAGCCAATACCTCCTCCAGGCCCCCAAGTGCAGCATTTATTCACTCCCTTTTATGCAGCCCAGTATTTCTCCCTCTGCCCTTTCCTTGTTAATTGTTGTGACCAGGACTTTCAGACCTGTGTTTTCTTGACATTTTCATTATCAAGAATGTGGGTAAATTGCTGCTAATGAGAATGTCACTAAATACTACACACATTACTCAGTGTTGCTCATGACTCGTGTATAAGTCAACCCCTATACTTTTATTTAATGAGTCAGACCTACATTTCTAGACTTATACTCGAGTATATACGGTATGTACGGTATGCCAAGTGTCCTTTAAGATAAGTCTTGCTCCAGGGGGAGGAAAAATAAATAAAAAGTTGACTGGATTAGCTGCATGCTTTTTTTCTGGTGTGATTAAGACATTACTGCAGCCAAATAGATCAACAGGTCTGCTAGGCAACTGGTATTGTTTAAAAGGAAATAAATATGGCAGCCTCCATATTCTTCTCACTTTAGCTAGCCTTTCACAGACGGAACGAAAAATACGTATTTTACACATACTGTGTGTCAGTAATGTCAAAGTTACCTCTGCTGCAGAGAGCGGCGCGATCGCCACTCCCGCGTCTGACGTCACGGCGGACTCCGCCTCTGCCTCCCCGTCATCTCTTCCCAGCAGGTCAGGTCTCTCCAGGGTACATCAGGACAGAAGAGCGCACGCGCGTACCCGGAGACAGGATCTTTATGCATTGAGGCGGCGAGTCAGCGGACCAGCCGGTCAGCTGACAACTCTGGTCTGACTCTCGCCTCTGATTGGCTGAGGCGAGTGGGCGGAGCCACGGGTATTACCTTTTGCATTTAAGACCCGGGCTGTCAGTGGATCGTTGTCTGCTGAAACTTTGCGGTTAAGCTCTCAGACCTTAGTTAGTTCCCAGTGTGTTTGATCCAGCAGGACTCCGGGGATTCACACATAGCTAGAGATATTATTATTGATACTTCGTAATAGTAATTATTATCATTGTATGCCTTATTGTGTATGAACCTTGCCTGAACTTCTGACCATCCTTCTGCGTCTCGATTCTGTACTCTGCCTGTCTGTTGTTGCCGACCTCGACTCTGTCTTAAGGTGGCCACACACCATACAATAAAATGATCCGATTTTACAGTAATTCGATAAAAACGATCGTATCTCTTGAAAAAATCGAAAGCTTTTTTTTCATTCGACTGAAAAATCTGATCGGATTTCCCGTTTTTTTCGATTTAAATCGATCCGGAATGCCAGTTATTTCTCTTCAATTTCTACTAAAGATTGTATGGTGTGTGTTGGATTGTTAATTTATTAATATACACACCCTAGCAATTTTCTCTGAGTTTCCAATCATTTTTATCATAATTGAGGAAAAAATTGAACACAGGTGTGTGGTACATTGGTCATATTTTTAAAATGTTACAATCAGTCAGAAAAATTGATTGCAATTCTTAAATTGAACAGATATTTAAAAAATTGTATGGTGTGTGGCCACCTTCAGCCTTCTGATTCTGTACTTCCGCCCATCTGATTGTTTGTGAACTCGGCCTGTTTCTCACATTGTATTTGTGTCATGATTTTGTACCGCGACCTGACCGACCCGTTATCGACCCTGCCTGTACGACCTCTCTTATACTAGTGATAGTCCCTACAGTCAAGGGCTATCACCTAGGAGTACTCCTGAGTTAGGCCTGGTGCACACCAAAAACCGCTAGCAGATCTGCAAAACGCTAGCGTTTTTAGCTGCGTTTTTTCTTATTATTTTGAAGCGTTGTGCTAGCGGTTTGCGGTTTTGTGCTGCGGTTTTTGGTACAGCAGATTACAGATATTGTTACAGTAATGCTGTTACTGAACAGCTTCTGTAACAAAAACGCCTGGCAAACCGCTCTGATCTAGCGTTTTTCAGAGCGGTTTGTGTTTTTCCTATACTTTACAATGAGGCAGAAACAATCCAAAATAGTAATTATTACCATTGTATGCCTTATTGTGTATGAACCTTGCCTGAACTTCTGACCATCCTTCTGCGTCTCGATTCTGTACTCTGCCTGTGTTGTTGCCGACCTCGACTCTGTCTTAGCCTTCTGATTCTGTACTTCCGCCCATCTGATTGTTGCACAATCCAAAATCTGCAGCAGCCCGGGAGTATACGTTTCAGCAAAACGCCTCCCGCTCTGGTAAGCACCAGCCCATTGAAATACATTACCCAAGCGTTTCCACATCCGCAATCGGATCTGAAAACGCTGCCGAACCGCTTTGGTGTGCACTAGGCCTCACTGTGCACTAAAACACATTCTGATTAAAATACTAACTATTGTGCTATTTGAACTACTACTCATTTTGTATCACAGACTTTCCTGAGTGAGCTCACTTTGGTCAGCAGAGATACCACTGTTCATTACACCGTGTTACTGATAATATACTGACAGCTGGCAAACCTGCTTGGACAGCTCTACAGACATTCAGAGACGTGTATTAATCATCAGAAAACAACAATAATTCTTTTTTTTTTTTCTATAGGGATAAATAAACCTCCCCTCCTCTGGTGAGGGGGACACGTGGCACTGAGACACCTCATTTATCTCTCTAGTATCTGTTAGGTGGTATCTCACATACATACACACTGCTGGGGAGGTGCGTATTCCACGTGCCTCAGGCCATGAGTCACACAGGTTACCATGGCGATCGCTTTACAGTCAGCAACTATTAAAATCCCCTCTATACTCAGCGCTGTGTGACTGATTGTTTGCCGAGCTTAATTCTCCTTCTGTGACTATATATCGGTGTCTGAACAGGATTCATATTGTGGGAACCATAGATACACTCCAAAGGAAACACAGCATTTTCTCACCTATTCAAAAGGTGACGCAATCAACTCCCACCCCCCAAAAATGTAAAATAAATGTCTGATCACATGGGACACGTGTTTTTAAAGGACCTCTATCTTAAAATTTTTAAACACAAACAGCTGAGAAGTAAATTTTTTCCAGAGTAACATGAGCTATAAAATACGGTTCTCCTATGTTGTTGTCATTTACAGTAGGTGGTAGAAATCTGACAGAACTAACAGGTTTTGGACTAGCCCATATCCTTATGGGGGATTTTCCTATATTTTCAAAAGCACTTAGTGAATGGCAGTTACTCAGTCCAACTGCCAGAATAGTATACTAACCGGTAGGGGAAGCGGCTTGCATCTTCGTGTAGATCCTTTTCAGGGAATACGTTTGTAAAAAAAAATAAACAAAATACTAAAAATCCCCCATAAGGAGATGGACTGGTCCAAAACCTGTCAGATTTCTACTACCTAGTGTAAGTGACAGCAACATAGGAGAAAAGTAATTAACGTATGACTGATTTTACTTTGCAATATGGTTCTTCTTACTTGTTTGTGTTTTTATGTATCATAAATGTTACCATTTTTTGCGATAGTGGGGGTGTGATTTTAGTTCCTAAAAGTGCACACCATCGTCTCACTGTGGTCACGGTGTATGCAAACCAATACATTTATCACAGGTGTTTTTGTTAGAGCTAGTATGGTTTAAGCGACCCAGCAGGAAACCTCATAGGGAAATTCTGCTAACGTGAAATGGTGGACAGTGCACTCTTGAGCTGTTAGGCTTCGGATAGGTTGTAACAATAATACGCCCACAGTATTCAGCCAATTAGAATGCTTCATGCTGTAGAGCAGTGGTCCTCAAACTGCGTCCCGCGGGCCGTATGCGGCCCCCTGAGGCTTTTTCACGGGCCCCAAAAAACAAAATGTATAACTTATAGATGTGGCCCACTGCACCCACAGTGCTGGAACCACCCCTCCACATACTGTAGAAGCCAGCAAGCAGTCATTCGCTGGCTTCAAATCTAATTCTGCATCAGGTGACGCTGCTGTCCAACTGGGCGGCAAGTTGTCACCTGGGTATGCTTCACTGTCTGGTGCACAAAGACGTTATTCAGGCGCAGCATGACTGAATAGCGCTACTGGGAGTTCTCCTCCGGGCATGATTGGGGCAAAGCAATACCTATAAATATTAATTCATATCAATATTCAATGTAATGCGTTTCAACAGAATTGTATGAATGTTCCCGCCCCCCAGCAGTCTGAAGTATGTTGACCCAGCCCTTGACCAAAAAAAGTTTGGAGACCACTGCTGTAGAGAGTGCTGTGATTGGAGGACTGTTCCCTATGAGGTGTCCTGGCGGGTCTCCATACTATAGTAGCTTCCGCTATTGTTGCAGCTCAGGGTTTCCCAGTCGTTGCCATCGGTGAGGGGATTTTGCTTGCAACATGTTACGTACTGGACATATGTCATTATTTACTGATGCCATTTATCATTGTCCTCTGTATTCACAGGCTGGTGGTGGACTGCCTCGCTTGATTCATGATAGGCAAGGGGTTTCTGGGCGGCTTGTATGACATCAGCTGGGCAGCCGTGCTGGAACATTTTCATGTACTGTACACTTAAGGAGTTTCAGGACTGAGGGCACCGGAGATAGTCGCCAGTTGAATATCGTTTAATTTTAGATATTCTACTGTGAATCACTGGGTACTCTTTACCGATTTTTTCTTATCGGCCTATCATAATATTACTCATTAATAAGCCCTCCCCCTCGATGCTTAAGCCCATTGGACCCCCCTGCCAGTGCCTAACCACCCCCCTTTCTGATTCCTAACCCTAACCAAAGTCCCTGGTAACCCCCCTCCCACCCGCCGATGCATAACCCTACAAACTTCATTACCAATCCCTAATCAGACAAACCGGTCAGTAAATTACAGATAGTCTACTGTGAATCGCTGAGTAATCTTTACCAATATTTTCATAAGGCCTAGCATAACCTTACTCCCTCACGAGCCCGTTCCCTCAATGTCTAAAGGACCCCCTGCCAATGCCTAACCACCAGGGCTGTGGAGTCGGCACAAAAATCCTCCAACTCCGATTCCTCAGTTTATGAAGCCACCGAGTCCAACTTCGACTCCAGGTACCCAAAATTACTCCGACTCCTCGACTCCGACTCCTTAGTCTAATATTTACTAGGGCTGTGGATTTGGTACAAAAATCACCCGACTCCGTCTCCTCAGTTTATGAAACCACCGACTCCAACTCCGGGTACCAAAATTGCTCCAACTCCTCGACTCCGCCTTGATAACCCGAGTGCTGTAATAACAGCGCAGGAGATTTGGGAGCAGCCGGCACCACCATAGACCGTAACAGGAATTACAGCTATAGCGGCGCACAGTGAGAAACTTTGGCGCTGTCAGAAGGCGGAGCTGAAGTTACTTTTAAAACACTGTAATTCAGCCGCCAGCAATTGCTGGAAGCCGAATTACATCATTCTCCCACTATGCACGTGGACCTGGAGGGAGAATAGTATTTAACGCCACCGGGAACTTGTGCAGCCGCAGGATAAGCCATATATCGGCTGTATCCTGCGCCCAAGTCTCCCGGCGGTGAGTTCTCTCGTACACCTGATAACCACCCCCCCCCCCCCCTTTGCTGATTCCTAACTTTAACAACATCCCTGCTGAAGCCTAACTCTAACCACCCCTCCCGCCAATGCATACCCCTACCGACCCTCTCACCAATCCCTGACAGGAGACATCCCCCCCCTCATTTTCTGTCAATACCAATGCTTAATGCTGGGAATACACGGTCAGATAGTTGCGCCGGATTGAGCCGCTGGCTCGATCCCGGCGCGTCCCCGCCGGCGCCTGGATTGATCCACGCTCGTCCCCGCGGGCGCTCCTTATCTTCTGCTCGTTTTCTGCCCATTGTCCGCCTGCGGGTATCGAGCACAGAATCGAGTGCCTCGCTGATCGGACCTGTCGGAAATGATCAATCGAGCCATCAGTAGTACGATTGATAAGAAACTATCTGACCATGTATTCCCAGCATTAAATAACCTACCCTGTCTTTACCACTGAATACTCCCTTCTTTTGGTAATTGATGGGCCCCGGCAGCCTAATGCCAATAGATAGTAATCAGGCCAACAAATTAACCCCTGGACATCATAATAGCGCTCTGTGCACTGCCCATTTCAACATAGCGGCACCTAAATGAACAGCTTTGGCATTTTCCACCTGATTGAAGTCATTATATGAGCTCTTGAGGGATCACCTAGTTTTCAGCTGTTTTTAGATGTGGGGGGATTAATTCCTCTTGTAGTTACACTCCTAACCGTTACTAATAAAGTTTAGTATTTAGCGTTCTGCAGCGGCACACAGTCTGGTTTTTCAAGTTGTTGATTGGATATGGCCGCTCCCTTCGAGTTGTGCTTCTAAATAACTTTGTTCTGTATCTGATGATGCGGACCTGCCTGCAAAATACAGAAAACTGGGGTTCAACGGTGCTGTTTACACTAATGTTGGATGATGGCAGTCGGTCATCATAGCTATCGGCAAACACGGCTAGCAGCGCTTAAAGGACCACTGTATCGAAAATCGCTAAGAAAGCACAGGATGTTAACAATATCTCTGCTTCCATGAAAGCAGGAAATAAATAAACGGCAGATTTATTTTAGGATTTGTATCAGCTGTAAAGGTGACCATACACTTATAGATTTGCAGCAGATTCGACCATCAGATAGATTTCTGTCAGATGCGTGTCAAGTCTAATCTGACAGGAATCTATCTGATGTGTGCCACACACTAGGAACAGATTTCCAATACCAGCAGCAGATCGACCTAGATTTTCCATCCTGTCAGATAGATCAAATCGATCAAATTGGCCACAAATTGATTGGGGAATTTGATAGAATCGATTTCTGATCGATCGATTCTATAGAATCTATCGATCGCTGAAATCGACCAGTGTATGGGCCCCTTAACAAAGAAATGTTTTCCTTTAAACCCTAACCTACAAAGCTCTCCAAAATCTCTCCCCCCTGTACATCTTCTCACTAATTTCCAGATACCAACCCAACCGCAATCTCAGATCTGCACACGAGCTTCTTTTATCCTCTTCTACAATTACCTCCTCACATTCACGTGTACAAGACTTCTCACGTGCCTCACCCCTCCTCTGGAATGCCCTTCCACAGCACATCCGCCACTCTCCCACCTTTGAAATCTGTAAACTCTCCCTCTAAACTCACCTTTTCAGACAAGCATATTCTCTAGCTTAGGCCATGCACCCTTCAACCTTGCGTCTAGTTTTACTCCTTACTAAATAACCTAATCACGCACTGCCTGTACATATACTGTATACTTCCCCACCTCTCGTTTCCACCCCATACCTTTAGATTGTAAGCTTGCAAGGACAGGGCTCTCCCCCTTGTGTGTCTTGGAATGTTATTCTTTTAATGGCTTGCACTCTTTCATACATTTTATCCATCTTGTTACATCTGCTATTGTAATCTCAAGTTCTGCATTTTGTATCAGTGTCCATATTTGATGTATATCATTGTCTGTATCATTATGTATCCCTTGTTTGTTTTCTTACATTGTACAGCGCCACAGAATATATTGGCGCTTTATAAATAAATAAATAATAATAATTTAAAGGTTATTAAGCTGTTGCATATCTTTTAGAGCAGAGAAGAAGTTCTGAGTTCAGGTCCGCTTTGAAAGTGAAAAAAAACAAACAAACACACAAGGAGAGTCTTGCACTATAAGCGGTTTATTATCAGATAAAGTGCTTGTGCACAATTAGTGCTTCAGCATCAAATACAAGGAGTTGCAATGGCAGCAGAAGACAGTGTACTTATAATATGTGATGTGCTGGTGGAGGATGGTGACAGAGGGTACCAGGAGGGTCAGAGGGTGCACAGCCCGACGACCGTTTCGCAAACTAGCTAACTAGCGGGATTTATGTGTTTGAGACCTATTAACTGTGTGCCTGCTGGTTCCTTTGTGGTGTATTAAGACAAGACAAGACAAATAACATTTATATTGCGCTTTTCTCCTTGCGGACTCAAAGCATTAACTTAAAGTGAATCAGAATGGAGCATGACAGCTCAGCCTCACCATATAGTAAAGTGCTGTGTGTAGCATTGAATGGTGCTGGAATATGGGTAGCCAATCCATCGCAGGTTCCAGTATGCACAAATCTTCTGCGCTCCTTTCATGGATTAAAATCGAATTTACTTTATTGAGGCCTCATTCACAGTGGGACGTTGTGTTGTGATGCGACGTTAAAGTCACAACGCAGCATTACAACGCAATGCAAAAAAAGGTTGTAACGCACATTAATGTTGCGTTACCGTTGCATACAATAGTTACAGTGGAGCATACAGGCAATGAAAAGTAAGCTGCCCTGTACCTTGTAATATATGCGTTTAGAGGTAACGGACTGCATCAGTGCATGACCATAACGATACTTGTTACAATGCGGCGCTAACGTCACACTGTGAACGTCCTATAGGATTAGCAAGTGCGGTAAGACCTTTATAACGCAGCTCTGCAATGTCCCACTGTGAATAAGGCCTCAAACATTGATAAAAAGTAGCACAAAGCATGGAAGCATGCAGTCTGATGCATTTCTGACCCTACTGGGTCCTTAGTCGTAACTATGTTAAAGTGAGGCTGAAGCGACTGTGTAAAAAAAAAAAAAAAAAAAGTCAGATCCTTACGTATGCATAGCTCCCAATTGTCCCTCTTTTAGAAGGACAGTCCCTCTTTGGGATCCCTGTCCCTCTTTCCTCCTCATTTGTCCATCTTTCAGGACTTTGTCCCTCTTTCTATATAAATATATACTGTATATATATTTCTATGCTAAAAATGTGTTTGATTGCATCTAAACTTTATTCCAATCCTCAAAATTGATATGTTACTCGTTTTAAAATGTTAATATGAAGGAAAATGAACGAGGATAGAAAGGACCAGTATGGCTTGATTATAAAACAACATATTTTTCTTATGAAATCTTTATGACATGTGTGTCTAGAGGTGTGACGTGGGCGTGGCTTATGTGTCCCTCTTTCTCATCTCAGAAAGTTGAGAGGTATGCATATGTGTACGCCGCTGGTGAGCTGGGCGCAGGGTGAGTCGAATTATTGATCACTGCCGTGTTGCCGCTCAAATCCCCAGTGACGGTAAATACCATTCCCCCTCCGAGTCTCATCACAACTCGAAGGGAGTTGTATTTCGGGGTCCGGCGATCGCTGGAACCCTGAATCACCCTTACGCACACTACAGTATTGCTGCTTTAGCGGCGCCTTGTTTCGGCACTGAGCGCCGTGTGCCAAAACAACCTGCTTTGAGTTACGTATGGAGAGGGAAGGCTCTGGATCTCAGTCTTCCCGGTCCTCCCTCCGTGACCTCTGCCAGGGACGGTTCTAGTAACAATGGGGCCCCAGGGCAAAATTAACCCAGGGTCCCCCCAACAGACACCCCTTGACTAAAAAAAGTAGCATTACGGGCCCTTTGTTGCAGCCAAATTTTCCTCCTGGGCCCCTGAGTCGGGTGCTGACCCTCCCTCCCCATGGCCCCTGCAGAGTCTTTGGCAGTGTAGTGTCTCTCCTGCCCATCAGCACAGATGAGAAGCTACTCTACCAAAGACTGCAGAGGCTCCTGGGAGCAACACTTAAGACGGGAGGAGACACCTTTGGGGCCCCTACAGGCTCTGGGGCAATTGCACCCTTTGCCTCTATGGTAGCGCCGGCCCTGACCTCTGCCCTCTGGTGTCCAGCTGGTGAAACATGTCTTTGGGGATCCTCCCGAGACTTTGGAAGCACTCTGAAGATGGGTGCCTCTGTACCATCCTCTGAAGTATTCAGGGACTCGGGTTCCCGGACAGGGCAAATTTGAACAGGGGGCAGTGGGGGGAGCGAGAAGACTGAGAGGAGACAGGGACCTTTTTTGGCTGAGAGAGCCATGAGCGCCACATATTTTAAAATGTATTTTCATGAGAGCCATACAATATGTTTCAAAGTAAATACAAGTAAATGTATGCATTTTATGTAAGACCAACACTTTTAAAGTTAGCTGTCAAGTGACAGGCAGCTTATTGGGCCAATCAAAGTGTGGGAATCTCGTCCTTCAAAGTTGCTGGACCCGACAGGATCCAGGGTGGGACAATTGAAACATCAAATTGAAACAGCTGTTTTGGGGGGAGCGCGAGTAAGCTAGTAGTGCATGCTACAGCACGTGATTTGTCTGTGAGCCAGATGTAGCCATCAAAAGAGCCATTTGGCCCCCGAGCCATAGGTTCCCCACCCCTGCTCTATGAGATCTAGAGCTTTCCCCCTCCATAGGTAAGTATTTATGTTTTTCCCCCCACCGTCGCCTCAGTAGTGCTCTAACAAACGTGTCATTTAGCTTCTGTGCTGTAATCTGGACATTTACTAAACAGTCTTGGGTAACCTCTTGCCCGTCTCTTTGTGTGTTGCAGGATATGCGGAAACATGTCTTCCTGACTCTGCTGGACACGGAACAGTCGTACGTGGAGTCTCTGCGGACCCTCATGGAGGTACCGTACACTAACCTTATTATAAATGCTAATGCTGCCTCTAATTAGCTGGAGAGCAACGGCGGCCATCAGTCTTCCAGCAACCTTTTAATTATTTGTAGTAGTATTGATGTACTTATCTCCAACATCCTCTATGGTGATGTGCAATAGACATTATATAGTACATACAGAGGAGTGAATGATGGGGAGGGGGAGACAGAAATCCGGTGGTGGTCTCTACATCACCCTCTTCCACCACCGGGTGGTGCTGCACTGCTGACACTATCTTCTGAGCCCTGATCATTTGTAATAACGTGATCTGGAGTCAGTAGAGGATGACGGGAGTGCAGCGGCGTGGGGGGAGGGGAAGCCGATCCCGCCTCCGGAACAGGTAACTATACCTGCGCTGCTCTGCATACCCTGCCAGGCTGGGGGAGGCACATTTCCCCAGTGGCAGGAAAAATCCAGCCCTGCAGCCAAATAAAGTTTTACTGCTAAAAGGTTAAGGTGCCCAATAACAGTTCTCCCAATTAATTGACTGTACAATCAATCAGATCGGGTACCGTAAAGGTGGCCATACATCAGGTGACTTGGCGGCAGATCGACCATCCAATTTGATTATTATAATAGAATTGGATAAAAATTTTTGCTGCCAAGTGCTGACTGACAAAGCGACCAATTTCGGGACGGAAATTGGTTGCATGGTCGATCGCGCATGCCGCAAGATGTCGGGCCGAAGATGGTCAGGTGTGCAGCGGTACAACTGTGATTTCCGGAACGAGCAATGAGGAGAAGAAGAAACCCCCACCTCTACTGTCGCAATGTATAAATGTGCCCAGTGTGTGCCTTTATACGTTACTTGTCCTGTAGCACCCTCCGCTGGGTGTCCGTAACCTCCGGGCGGCTATCCGTACATGCTGCTGGCGCATATTGTCTGACCTCGGCGCATAGTGTCAGATGCTATGCGCCAGTGGCGTGTACGGAGAGCTGCCTGGAGATTACGGACACCCCACGGAGGCTGCTACAGGACAGGTCATGTATAATGCACACATGGGGGGCACGTTATACATTGGGGGGCAGCGGCGGTGACGATTCCCTGAAGATTTCATGCTGAAATCGGACGGGAATCGGCCTGTAGTGTATGGGCTGAATCAACAAAAAACAAATGTATCTCTAATCAGATTCGATTAGAGATAAATGTGTCTCTTTGTCGAATCTCCCCATAATCATCAGGTCTATGGGTACCATTAATGGTGCATATTGACGATAAACAATCGTACTAGCCATCGTTCCGTCGATCTTAATTTCGGAAGCATTATTTTAGTCTGATCAAATTGCTTATCATTTTCTCCTCCGTTGGTGGCCCTGAGCAGTCGTTTCTTATGGATCGCAGGAATCGGATCGGACGATCAATTGTTGGGGACATTGAGTTGTTAATTATCTCGATTAGATTGTCCAGTGAAGGACATTGTAAATTCTTTCCTCTCCCTCATTTACATTGTGAAATGTATCACTGATGGTGACATCTTTAGTTCTGCCAGGTGATCTGTACGGAATGTTCGTTACTGAGAGTTCTATGCACAGACGGAGACAGGATTGCCACCCCATCCCTTTAAATACAGACACATATGAATTATACATGCTTTGTGGCTAGTTAGATGCAGTTTTGGCACTGATTATGTGGGAGTAGCCCCAAAACCTGTATAACTTAGATGTACCGGTATTTAAAGGGATGAGGTGGCAACCCTAGAGGGAGATACTGCTTGCTTTCCAGGTGGAAAGAGACGTTATTTCCCACAATGCAACGAGGTTCAGACGGCAAACTGTCAGGACCATGGTCATGACATCACACTGTGGGAGGGGTTTCTCCACAATATCAGCTACACAGACCCCCCTGAGGATCTGTTCGAGAAAATGTAAAAATTTCTCATGGGAAAGGGGGTATTGGCTACTGATTGGGATGAAGTTGAATCCTTGGCTGAAATTCCTTTTAAGTTGATGTGAACGTATGGAGCTTGGTAATGGACAAAGCAAATGCAGCGGCTGGCTGTGGCTCTGAACCCCTCCACATGCTTCATTGTGAAGGTTTGTTTGTGTGGCTGTCAGCTGCTACAGAGATGGAAGTGATTACTGTTAGCTGCTGCATATGTGTGCCAGCATCTCCACAGTGCCACCTTGTGGAATTAATGTGTCATTGCAGAAAATCAAGCAAAGTTGTAGACATACAAAAGCAGTGGATAGGGTCAATGAGATTTGAATGAGTTTGACTTGCATGCAAATGTAATATAAATTGTATGCAGATAGGAATTGGGCCAATCAAATGCAGTTCCTGATGATTTTGTTTGGCTCATTTCCAAGCTGCTTACAATTTTCATTAAATTTGCATGCAAGCTTCAATTATTAACATCTCATTGACCATCTCCGAAAGGGAGCAATACTGTTTTGTGCAGGCTCATGAATCAGTGGGGCACTTTTATCAAGAGTGTCTGACACAAAGTATTAGTAGGTTTTTAGACATCTTAAGAAATCACTAGATAGTTCTGTGTCCTTCTTAAACTATTCTAAAATAGGAAAAGTTAAGAAGGTTTCTCAGACTGCAGTGTGTGAGGAAAATTTCTGTTGCTGAGGTAACCAATACTTCTGTATTGATACTGGCAGCAGGGGGGTGGAGGAGCACTTCACAGTTCATGTCTAGCCTGCACTCTGCACTAGCTGTGTAGGAATGCTATTAAAGGACAACTGAAGAGAGAGGTATATGGAGGCTGCCATATTTATTTCCATCTAAGCAATGCCAGTTGCCAGGTCCTTCTGCTGATCCTCTGTCTCTAATACTATTAGCCATAGCCCCTGCAGATCAGGTGTTTCTGACATTAATGTCAGATCTGACAAGACTAGCTGCATGCTTGTTTCTGATGTGAATCAGACACTACTGCAGCCAAATACATCAGCAGGGCTGCCAGGCAACTGGTATTGATTTAAAAGGAAATAAATATGGCAGCCTCCGTATACCTCTTACTTCAGTTCCCCTTTAAAGGGGAACTGAAGTAAGAGGTATATGGAGGCTGCCATATTTATTTCCTTTTAAGCAATACCAGTTGCCTGGCAGCTCTGCTGGTCTATTTGCCTAAAGAAGTGTCTGAATCACACCAGAAACAAGCATGCAGCTAATCTTGTCATATCTGTCTAAATTTGTCAGAAACACCTGATCTGCTGCCCGCTTGTTCAGGGCCTATGGCTGAAAGTATTAGAGGCAGAGGATCAGCAGGACTGCCGGCAACTGGTATTGCTTAAAAGGAAATAAATATGGCAACCTCCATATACCTCTCACTACAGTTCTCCTTTAAAGGGAGAGTATGGTGGCTGGCCAGCATCATTGTTTAAATCCATTAGTGAATATCTTTATAAAGAATAAAAACCTTGCTTAGAATCCTGTGTGAAGAGATGGACTAGTCCAAAACCTGTGGCTTCTGTCAGATTTCTATTACCTACTGTAGTGACAGCAACATAGGAGAAAAATAATTTATGGCTCATTTTACTCTGGAAAAAACTTACTTCTTTTTTGTGTATGTTTGCACATATTTTTCATGTTACAGTTTTTCGCCATAGAGCCCTTTTAAAGAGAACCCGAGGTGGGTTTGAAGAATATTATCTGCATACAGAGGCTAGATCTGCCTATACAGCCCAGCCTCTGTTGCTATCCCAAACCCCCCTAAGGTCCCCCTGCACTCTGCAATCCCTCATAAATCACAGCCACGCTGCTGACAAACAGCTTGTCAGAGCTGGCTGTGATTATCTCTATAGTGTCAGTCTGCTGCTCTCCCCGCCTCCTGCAGAACTCCAGTCCCCGCCTGCATCCCTTCCCTCCCTGCTGATTGGAGGGAAGGGACGGGGGCAGGGACTGGAGCTATGCAGGAGGCGGGGGAGCAGCTGAGACTGACACTACAGATGTAAACACAGCCTCACAGCGTGGCTGCGATTTATGAGGGATTGCAGAGTGCAGGGGGACCTTAGGGGGGTTTGGGATAGCAACAGAGGCTGGGCTGTATAGGCAGATCCAGCCTCTGTATGCAGATAACATTCTTTAAACACACCTCGGGTTCTCTTTAAGCACTTCTTAATCTGCGGCAGTTTAGGGATGGATTTGCAATTTTCTTAACTGTAGTGCAGTTCTAGAAAATTACACTAAACTGCCTCTATTAAGTAGGATTTAAAACATTTCTTATTATCATGCAGAAGAGTTCCCCTTGCTAGTTAGAACTGTTTAAGAATAAAAACTGATGGTAATGCTTTGATAAATCTGACCCAATGAAACAGAGAATGTTCCGACAAGCCGTGTATTGTTGCCATGGTTTCCAGCAAAGGTACCTAACCTCAGACTGCTGCAACTTCTGCATAAAATACCAGCCTCTAAAAATAAATGAATAACAGAAATATTAGCTGCCCTTGAATGCAAACATGAGAGGCTGCAGCAGCTCAGCAAGGCCATCTCTGTAACTGAGGTCCTGTTTTACAAAGAGAATAACAAAATTGGTCATACATTACAGCAAACAATCATAGACTGCATGTCACTTAGAGGATGCTCCTCTCTAAAGAGGCAATGCAACAACATATAGAAAAATGTAATACATCAGGGATACTCACTTTTACATCCCAGTTTTAGCAACACTTCCTATATTGCAAGTATGTAACTGGCCCTCCCAGGGATGTTAAGGCTAGGCTATTTAGTTATGCAACTTTTTGCCACAGAGCATTCTGATAGACCGGGTGCTATTTCTGCACACTTCGGAACACACAGTAAACAAACGATTATTTTTTTATAATTATTATTTAGTATTTATATAGCGCCGACATATTACGCAGCGCTGTACAGTGTTTATATATATATTGTCTTGTCACTAACTGTCCCTCAAAGGAGCTCACAATCTAATCCCTACCATTGCCATATGTCTATATTATGTAGTGTAAGTACTGTAGTCTAGGGACAATTTTTTTTTTAGGGGGAGCCAATTAACTTATCCGTATGTTTTTGGAATGTGGGAGGAAACCGGAGTGCCCGGAGGAAACCCACGCAGACACGGAGAGAACATACAAACTCTTTGCAGATAGTGCCCTGGATGGGATGCGAACCAGGGACCCAGCGCTGCAAGGCGAGAGAGCTAACCACTACGCCACCGTGCTGCCCTTATTATTTATTGTATTTATAAAACTCCAACATATTACGCAGCGCTGGACAATAAATATATACAATGATACACGGATGACAGACATAACAAGGTTATACAAGGCAAACGGTACAAAATACATGATCACGCGATATGGGCTGGTTAGGTAGGTCCAGTAATACAAGTACGAGGCTGTCATAGGACAGGAGCACATGATCATGTAGATTACACAAGGAAAGGGAGGACCCTGCCAGAAGCTTACAATGTTAGGCCCGGTTCACATTAGCGTTCCACGTCCGGCTTCCCCGGACCCGGAACGTTCCGTACACAGCGGATGGTGAATGGATACATTGTTAGTCAATGTATCCATTCACACTTGTGCGCCGTCCGGATCCGATCCGGGAACACAGCTCCGGGACGATCTGGCTTTTTTCCAACTTGCTCCATTTTTGCCGTACGTCCCGGTGCAGCTGCGGACCCGGGCCGGATCCTGACCCGAACATGCGGCCATACTGTGCAATGAGAAACGGATGTTTCTCATCACACTGGCAATAGGACCGGATGCCTCCAGCACCGGTCCTATGCCACTTGGGGGGCCCGGACTACACGCCGGTATCCCCCATGCTTGCGGTGCCTTTCTGGCACTGCAATGTATCTAGTTCCGGCTACTTTATTGTAGCCGGAACTGATACATTCCGGATCCGCAACTGGTGGCAACTTGTGGCCCCCGCAGAGACCCGTACGGTCTCTTTGCAGGACCCGGACCCCCGGACACTTGCGGACTCGAACCGCAAGTGTGAATGGGGCCTAAAGGGGGGGTGGAAACACTAGGTGGGGAACAATCTGGCATGGACTGCAGTTAGTTTACTAACAGTATAGGCAAAGAATAACAGCTTATACTGTACATACTGGGGGTAGCAGAGATCAGCACACACTGCAGCTAGTGTACTACAAGTATATAGGCTCAGAGTAACAGCTTAACCGCTTGCCGCCTGCGTCACGCCACTGGGCGTGGCCGCGGCAGCAGCCCCAGGACCAGCTAACGCCAATTGGCGGAAAGTCCTGGGGCAGCAGTTTACGGGAGATTGCGCGCGCATCTCCCTCTTGGTGGGCGGAGCTGAGCTCCGCCTTCAGTCTCCGAGCGGCGATCGCCGCTCGGGAGACTGTTACACGGTGAAACCGCCGTGTATTTACATGTGCAGCGCTGCGATCAGCAGCAGCGCTGCACTGGGGACAGCCGTGTGACACGGCTGTCCCTCTGCGGGACTAGAGAGCGATCGGCTCTCATAGGCAGAAGCCTATGACAGCCGATCGCCGTGATTGGCCGGCTGGGGGGAGGGAGGGAATTTAGAAAAAAAAAGAAAATAGTAAAAAATATTTTAAAAAACAAAACAAAACAAATATTTATAAAAAAAAAAATAAACACAGGGGGGGGGGGCGATCAGACCTCACCAACAGAGAGCTCTGTTGGTGGGGAGAAAAGGGGGGGGGGGGGGGGTGTCACTTGTGTGCAGAGGTATACGGCCCTGCAGCTTGGCATTAAAGCTACAGTGGCCAATTAAGGAAAAATTAGGCTGGTCACTAGGGGGGTTTACCACCATGGTCCTCAAGAGGTTAAACTGTACTTACTGGAGGTAGTAGAGATCAGCACAAACTGCAGCTAGTTCACTATCAGTATAGGCTCAGAGTAACAGGTAATACTGGAGGTAGCATGGATCAGCACACATTGGAGCTAGTTTACTACCAGTGTATAGACTCAAAGTAAAAGCTTGTACTGCACGTACTGGGAGTAGCAGAGATCAAAACACACTGCAGCTAGTTTACTGTCAGCACAGGCAGGGTAACACGTTGATACTGGAGGTAGCAGATATCAGAACACACTGCAGTTAGTTTACTATCAGTACAGGCAGGGTAACACGTTGATACTGGAGGTAGCAGAGATCAGAACACACTGCAGTTAGTTTACTGTCAGCACAGGCAGGGTAACACGTTGATACTAGAGGTAGCAGATATCAGAACACACTGCAGTTAGTTTACTATCAGTACAGGCACAGGGTAACAGCTTATACTGTACATATACACTTATTTCTCCTTAGTTTTCTCCTGGGTGATATTTTCACAGCTTATCAATAAAATGCATTTTAAGTCACCAGCAAGCAAAAACATACTTAGAATAATATAGGCAGTACTTTTCACCTACTGTTTGGTACCCAATTGCAGAGTGCTACAAAGTTATTTTAGGCCTCCTTCACAGCGGGACGTTACGTTTGATGCGACGTTACGGTCGCATAACGTGCCCCTAATGCAACGCATTGAAAGACTATAACTTGGGCATTATAGTACATTCTTTAGCCCTGCGTCTGGTGCGCCGTTGTCGGCACACAGTGATGGAACGTAAACGGCGCATGCGTTACATGTAAGAAAAACAAAAAACATTACCGAGCATGTGCAACACACATTAACGCAGCAAATGTATTGCTAAACACACAGCATGCAGCACTTACTAAATATTGCTACACGTTACACACAACACAATGGCCTCGATTCATAAAGCATTTCCGCATGAGGAAATGCAGAAAGCCGCTCGCTTTACCGACCACACAGCAAAATCTGTATTCATAAAGGCTTTTTCCGCATGAAAAGCCGACATCCACGAGCAGAGTGATCAATCACCGCCTTGCGCGGTGATTATCACAGCAAAAGTAACAAATGTCAATTCATAAAGATTAGAGGTAGCGGTATGCGGACGGGTATTACCGCTACCTCTGATGTGGCGAGAAGTGTGCGGAATACAGTGCAGTGAATGGGACAGACCTCCCAAGCAGCTGCAGAGAGAACACCGCACGGAGGGATTCCGCCTGCTTCTCCTGTTTCCGCATGTCTCCCGACAGCCTAACGCCTGCCTACAGCGGAGTATCTCCGCACGCCTGTCACAAGTAGCAAAATTTTTATGAATTACCACCCTGAAGGCGGAAATACCGACAGCGGTGTTTCCCCGCTCGACTTTCCCCGCTCGCAGGCACTTTTATGAATCGAGGCCAATGTGTGCACTGTGATTCCTGGTGCACACCAAAACCCGCTAGCAGATCCGCAAAATGCTAGCAGATTTTGAAACGCTTTTTCTTATTTTTCTGTAGCGTTTCAGCTAGCGTTTTGTGTAGCGGTTTTGGTGTAGTAGATTTCATGTATTGTTACAGTAAAGCTGTTACTGAACAGCTACTGTAACAAAAACGCCTGCAAAACCGCTCTGAAGTGCCGTTTTTCAGAGCAGTTTGCGTTTTTCCTGTACTTAATATTGGAGGCAGAAACGCATCTGCAATCCAAAATCTGCAGTAGCCTGGGAGTATGCGTTTCTGCAAAACGCCTCCCGCTCTGGTGTGCACCAGCCCATTGAAATACATTACCCTAGCGGATCCGCACCCGCAAGCGGATCGCAAACCGCAGCAGAACCGCTCTGGTGTGCACTAGGCCTGATGTCGCACAGACTTTGTATTGCTGTGCATTAGTCTGCATTGGAACATTTTCTAACATGCGACTTTAACGTCGCACTGTGAAAGAGGCCTTAAACAGAAAACTAAAGATGTTCTCCTAAGAGAAAACTTAGGAGAAAAAAGTGAATTGAGGCCCAGCGCACACCAAAAACCTCTAGCAGATCCGCAAAACGCTAGAGGTGTTTGAAGCAGATTTTCAGAGCAATTCTAGGCAAGTAGAGACGTTTTCTAAACATGCCTAGCGTTTTTTGGAGCGTTTTTGTGTAGCAGATTTCATATATGGTTACAGTAAAGCTGTTACTGAACAGCTTCTGTAACCAAAACGCCTGGAAATCCAATCTGATGTAGCGTTTTTCAGAGCGGTTTGAGCTTTTCCTGTACTTTACATTGAGGCAGAAACGCTTCTGCAAACCACAAAAATGCAGCAGGAGCCACGTTTGCGGTTTGCTAAAAACCTCAAACCGCTGGTGTGCACCATCCCAGTGAAATACATTAGCCAAGCGTTTTCACATGCGGCGACGTTTTTGAAACCGCTTGGTGTGCACCAGGCCTTAATCAGGAAGGCCCTCGGTGTCTAAGGCCCCATTCCACACTGGAGCATTTTACTAGTGATTTCAGCATTATTTTCATTTTTTCGCTGGCGATCTCTTACATTTTGAAAAGCACTACTGCAATATAAAGTGTATGGCAGTGATCTCACTGTAGCAATCACTAGAGGTGCATGCAGCACTTTTTAGCGATTTTGGAGTGATTGCGTATCAATGTTAAAGGGACACTTAAGTCAAACAAAAAAAATGAGTTTTACTCACCTAGGGCTTCCAATAGCCCCCTGCAGCTGTCCAGTGCCCTCGGGGTCTCCCTCCGATCCTCCTGGCCCCGCCGGCAGCCACTTCCTGTTTCGGTGACATGAGCTGACAGGCTGGGGACGCGAGTGATTCTTCGCGTTCCCAGACACATTAGCACCCTCTATGCTGCTATATGGTATATAATATATGCTATAGCAGCATAAATGGCGCTATTGTGGCCAGGAACGCGAAGAATCACTCACGTCCCCAGCCTGTCAGCTCCTGTCACCGAAACAGGAAGTGGCTGCCGGTGTGACCAGGAGGATCGGAGGGAGACGCCGAGGGCACCGGACAGCTGCAGGGGCCTATTGGAAGCCCTAGGTGAGTAAAACTCATTTTTTTTTTTGTTTGACTTAAGTGTCCCTTTAAAGAATCTCAAAACACATTCCTTCCAAAATCACTTTCCCACACAGTTAAAATTCACAGGAAAATCGCTTGGCAAAACGCTAGCAATTTTGTCAGCGTTTTGCGATTCCCAGTATGAATGAAAAATTAGGAGAGTGAAAGTTTAGGAAAGATTTTGTGCTCTAAATATAGCCCGGCTTGTAGAAATTTTTGAAACGTTTTTGTCCAGACCGGCCTGAGATTTACGTATTAGCATCTACCAGCTGAGTGGAAAATTACCAGTATGTTTCCTGCTGGGAGCAGAAGATTCACACAAAGCAAATTGGAGTACCTCTGAACTAAGAGGGGTATGGAGAATGCCATATTTATTTCCTTTTATACAATACCAGTTACCTGGCAGCCCTGCTGATCTTCTGGCATCAGTAGTGTCTGAATCACACACCTGAAACAAGCATGCATCTAAACCAGTCATAGACACCTCATCTGCTGGCTTGTTCAGGGTCTATGGCTAAAAGCATTCAATGCACAAAATCAGCAGGACAGCCAGGCAATGTGCATGTGTATGTATGAATACGATGCTGGACACAGGGCGAGCCAAATGACTGCTCGCCCGGCTGCATTCCTGACCGCGTAAAATACCGCCTCTGAGTCGTAGCAACTTAAAGTGGATCCGAGATAAAAAACTAACTATAACAAGTAACTCGTCTGTATATCTTATCTAAAGTTTAGATTCCAAAGTGTATGATTATTTATTCCTGTGATACAATAAGGGCAGCCATGTTCTGTTTGTCACATTGTCACAGGCCTGAGGGCTGGAGATGCTATCAGCTTGTCTGTGTGTAAATTCAGTCCCCTCTCCTCCTCCCCTCTGCCTCTGAAATCAATGGCTTGTAAACTCCTCCTCCTCCTGCCCAGACTGAGCTCCCATAAGCCCTTGCTACATTGCTCTAAGAGTGCCAAGGCACAAAAGGAGCTGTGGGCGAGGCTTGTTTAGTTTATAGGGAATTAGAGTATTAAAACAAAACAAAAAAAGTATTTGGCTTGAGGAATGCCCTATAAACTATATGAAAGGAACACAATTATGCAATGAGTAAAAGTTTATCCAGGATCCACTTTAAAAGGAATGTATGGCAGTCTCCATATCCCTCTCACTTCAGGTGTGCTTTAACCACTTCAGCCTTCAGTCTTTTTCACTTTATGCATCCGAGCAATGTTCACCTCCCATTCATTAGCCTATAACTTCATCACTAATTATCACAATGAACTGATCTATATCTTGTTTTTTCCGCCACCAATTAGGCTTTCTTTGGGTGGTACATTTTGCTAAGAGCTACTTTACTGTAAATGCATTTTAACAGGAAGAGTAAGAAAAAAACGGAAAAAAATCATCATTTCTCAGTTTTCGGCAATTATAGTTTTAAAATAATACATGCCTCCATAATTAAAACCCATGTATTGTATTTGCCTAATAGTCCCGATTATTACACTGTTTATATTATGTCCCTATCACAATGTATGGCGACAATATTTTATTTGGAAATAAAAGTGCATTTTTTCCGTTTTGCATCCATCACTATTTACAAGCTTATAATAAAAAAAATAGAAATATTTCATCTTTACATAAATATTTAAAAAGTTTAGACTCTTAGGTAAATATTTACGTGTTTTTTTATTATTATTGTAATGTTTTTTGTTTTGTTTTTTTTATTAAACATTTTATGTGGGTATTTTTGGGAGGGTGGGATGTAAATAGTATTTTTTTTTTTTTTTATGTAAATATGTGTTTATTTTATTTTTTTTACATGTGGATGTAGGTTTACTTTTCGGCCACAAGATGGCAACCTTGAGTTTGTTTACATGACGTCACTCTAAGCGTAACATGTACGCTTATGCTGGGTACACACGGTGCGTTCCCGCGCTCGATGCCCTGCTCTATTCCCGGCCACTCGATTATTTCCGAGCATTTCCGATCACGTTTCGATGATTGTTAGGTCGATTCTCATGTAAAGTAGGCCAAATCGACCTAACAATCCATCGAAACGCAAATCGGACATGTCGGAAATAATCGAGCGGCCGGGAATCGAGCGGGGCATCGAGTGCGGGTACGCACCGTGTGTACCCAGCATTAGAGGGACGTAAGAGGCAGAAAAAACCAAGGCTCCTGAGAGAAGTGGTCGCTTTTTCTGCCAGAAAAAGGAATCCATGATCGGGCACCATGTCCCAATTCATTGATTCGTGGGCTAAAGATCCACGGCCGGGAGGCCGCGGGAGCACACATGGCCTTCTGGGCGTAGCTTCTACGTCCAGAAGGCTTAAATGGTTAATGTATTCATTCATAAAAGCATCTTAAAAATAACCAAACAGATCGGGAGGCAGCCTCCTGCATACAGCCTCATTCATTAATGCCCCAGCATGCACGGCCTTAACGAAGCACTCCTCCTACGTCTAATGCTTATCAAAGTCTAATTATCTCCACTTGTTTTATGGCTGGAGCCCACCTAAAAGCAGTAGCGTAATCGCGAACGCTCAGCGTTTTTAGAAGTGATTTTTCTAAGTGACTCCAGGCATGTGCTTAGCAATTTTCTAGTCATGTCTCGCGATTTTTGGAGTGTTTTTGTGCAGCAATTTTTTTATTTTTTGTGCAGTGGAGATGGAGTGTTCAGCTTTTGTAAAAAAAAAAAAAAAAAAACACAAAACAAAAAAACACCTTGGAAAATCGTTCTGATCTAGCGCTTTTCAGAGCGATTTTCCACTTTCCTATACTTAACATTGAGGCTGAATTGCCTGAGAAATCAGCAGAAATGCTGCAGGACCCGCGCTTGGGAAAAAATCACATCGCTCTGATGTGCTCTATTCCATACAAACACATTAGTCAAGCGCTAATATGACTTTCGGACAAAGTGGCTGGATTGTGTAATGGTTAAGGGCTCTGCCTCTGATGTAGGAGTCCTGGGTTCAAATCCTGGCTCTTCCGACTCGGTAAGCCAGCACCTATTCAGTAAGGAGTTCATTGGGCAAGTCTCCCTAACATTGCTACTGCCTACTGAGTGCGCTCTTGTGGCTGCCTCGCAAGCGCTTTGAGTCCGACAGGAGAAAGGCGCTATACAAAAAGGAAAAAAAAGGAATTATATGTAACTGCGCATGGGTGGCCCCTCCGTGCACCCGTTTCACTCACGCCCCGGTGGCAGTAAGCGTTTTGCGTATGCACAGAGATATCAGCTGCAACTTCATGCACTCTAAAAGGCACATATGAGGCGGAAGTGCTGCTGTTTGGCAAGTGACTGCCCTCAGCACAGGACTCCGTGGTGTCTGCTGCTCACGTCACCCGGGATCTCACACATAGGCTCAGTCACTCCCGACTTGCCGTATCTTCCATACTGCGGCAGCTACTGGTGTTTTTTCGCAATCAGCCCGTAAGCCAATGCTTCATACGGGATCAGCAGGAGCCTTGGAGGAGCTGCTCTCCTCCCACTTAAAGAGAACCCGAAGTGGCATAGTATAATCCTAACAGGAGCCAGAGACATGTGGTGTGCACAATAACATGCCTCTGGGTCGCGGCTTGGCTTCCTATTGGAGGAATCTAGAAGAGGCAGAGAGCAGCGGGGGGAGGAGCTAGCATGTCCCCCAATTCAAGTATGCGCATTGTGTGCCGCTCCCCCTCCCCCCATAACAAGTGCAGCCAACAAATCCCTCCTATAACTAGTATAATTATTATGTCCACCCATAACAAGTGCAGCCAGCATGTCCCTCCTATATCTAGCACCATTTGGCGCTCTGAAATGGAGATACATAGCTCAGACACTGTCTAGTATTGACCTGAGGAAGAGGGCAGGTCCTGTGAAACGCGTTGTCTTTTTATTGGTGTCTAACAATAAAAATCTTAACCTCTTATCACGAGATGCGACTGTTCCTATTACTTACCTCTACTTACTACATATTGTATCACAATGGGGGCCCTCCTCCCATCTTGCAATGTCCCTCCTATAACTAGCATACTCATAACGTCCCCCTATAACAAGGAAAGGCAGCAGTGCTGTTCTCCTATTACAATAATTACCATTATGTGCAATGTTAGTTTGGGCGGTTGAAGATGGGAGTCAAATGCAAGAATACTTGATACACTTTATCAAATGCGCACAAATCAATTATAACACATTATACAGTGGCTTCTAATGCTTTCCCAGTGTTTAAAGAGGAACTCTAACCAAGGATTAAACTTCATCACAATCAGTAGCTAATACCCCCTTTCCCATGAGAAATCTTTTCCTTTTCTCGAATAGATCATCAGGGCGGGGTTCTGTGTGGTGGATATTGTGGTGAAACCCCTCCCACAGTGTGATGTCATGACCATGGCCCTGACAGTTTGCTGTCTGTGAACCTCTTTGCATTGTGGGAAATATTGGCTTTTTCCAACTGCCAAGCAAACAGTATTTACTTCTATGCACAGAACTCTAGAGGTGCATACACACATCAGACTATAGTCTTTGGAAAATGAAAGATCACAGACCAATCTTACCACCCTTCATGTAGTATGAGAGCCATACTCTACACAGTCTTTTCTATGGAGCTGAACTCCCTATCAGAAAAAAATCTTTGCAAGATGCTGCACACACAGATGCTGTACAGACACAAAAGGTCAGTATCTGCAAAAGATCTGTTCCTGCCAAAGATCCGTTCCTGCAAAATGCATTCATAGTCTATGGTATCTGCAGATCATCATACACACCTTGTTTAACTGACATCCATCTGCAGATCAGATCCACCGGGGTGGATTTTCAGATCTGCAGATGATTGTCTGATCTGCAGATGAATGTCTGTTAAACAAGGTGTGTATGATGATCTGGAGATCTCATAGACTATGAATGCATTTTGCAGGAACGGATCTTTTGCAGGAACAGATCTTTTGCAGATACTGATCTTTTGTGTCTGTACAGCATCTGTGTGTGCAGCATCTTGCAAAGATTTCTGTCTGATGGGGAGTGCAGCTCCATAGAATAGACTGTGTAGAGTATGGCTCTCATACTACATGGAAGGGGGTAAGATTGGTCTGTGATCTTTTATTTTCCAAAGACTATAGTCTGATGTGTGTATGCACCTTAGGTAACAAACATTCTGTACAGATCACCTGGCAGATATGTCACCACTTGAATGTAAATTGGGGTGAGGAAATATTTTACACTGGTCAAACACTGACTAAATAACCTATAAATGAATTTTGTAAAAAAAAAAAAAAAAAAAGCAATTGTATTCATTTTGTTATTTTCACTGCAGTACCTCTTTAAAGCTTTCCCAGTGTTTGAAGTGTGTAATTGGGAAGGTAATCTGTTTTGTTTTTTCTCCCTTGTTATTATCTGTGACGTTCAATAAAATCCCCCATCCTCCTCCCCCTTGTGGATGTTTATAAAATAACAATGAACTCTCTCCCCCCCTGGTCTCCCGATTTGACGCACTTTTGTGTAGAGAGACTGTTCAGCACTCGCTGTATTTCACGGATGAGAACAGATTTGAAGGCTGGCAGCTTGGGAGCGTTCTTGCGATGAGCACAGCCGCCCGGCCCTCTGCACATCACCCGCAGCTAATGTTGCGGTGGCATCCGCCGCCTCTTGCAATGCGCTGTGTTGTTGACTCAGTCCCGTCTGGCGTGTGGTCTGCTGATTGCCGTGCGCACACCGATGTGTAGGAACATGTCGTCCACAGGTTATTCCACAATACCGGGCAAACACCCGATACTCTGCCCAGGATCGGAACAGGACGATCTCCCCCGCCGGCAGCTGGCGCATGTTTGTGAAAATAATAACAATTAAAGAGGAACTGTAGTGAAAATATCATAATAAACAAAATTGCTTATTGTTTACAATATTCATGTGTACATTGTGTAGTCAGAATGCGCCTATTGTAAAATCTTTCCTCTACCCGATTTATATTCTGACATTTATCACATGGTGGAGACATCTTTAGTCCTGTCAGGTGCAGCTCTGGTGAATGTTCGTTTACTGAGAGTTCTGAAGCCAGTACAAAAACATATCCGGTCTCCCAGAATGCTTGGGGGTGGGGGGGAGGGGCCTCTGAGAATGCTCACTGTGAGAGCAGGCCCAATATACAGTAATATATGGATAAAAGAAGTGTTTCTGATGCTGAAATCAGGATATTGAACTCAGAAGTAGGTATCCTGAATCATTTACTGCAATCTTTAAAGTAATCCTGAGCTGAAGCTCGGATTTAAAATTAGATATTAACCAGAAGAGAGGGAAGCCTCGGGCCTATTGAGGCTTCCCTCGGTAGTGCTATGTCCCTGTCTCCTCCTCTTTTACGAGGCATGCACAGTAGCATGGAGCCCACAGCTTTGGCTTACTGTGCGGGTGTGCTTGTGCGGCTGCTGCGTGGCCACGCTGAAAGAAGAGGAGGTACGCTGCCCCGATATGATTAGCAACAATGCCTTGTCACTTACCTTCTGCGTGTCTACGCTCAGCGATGGGGGACATCAGACCACCGAGGGAAGCCTCAATAGGATCCTGCAGCTTCCCTTTAGGTAAGTATCTCATTTTGTACTCAAGCTTTGGCTTTAACAGAGAGTCCCCTACTTACAAACAACTCTGGTTACAATGTTTCAGAGATATAAACCAAGTTTATATCACAAACACAGAACGTTTATAATGCGCTTTTCCCCGATGGACTCAAAGCACAAGAGCTGTAGCCACCAGGACGCGCTCTATAGGCAATATTAGTGTTAGGGAGTCTTGCCCGATGTCTCCTTACTGAGTAGATGAAGATACCTTGTGCAAGGCTCCCTGACAGGTGATGCTCTGCCCCTCCCACAACCCCTGGAAAAGCTGCTTTATTTTCAAAAAGCCTTGCAAAGCTCTCGTTACCACCCACCTGTGTTGCCATGCTCTGCAGCCACAGCATAATTGGCTGCTGCCATGCTCGGGGCGGGCCGCTGCAACGCAAGTGGGAGGTGACGAGTGCTTTGGAAGGCTTTGAAAAAATGGCCACGACTGTCTTGCTTAGGGGCAGAGCTTCATGTGTCTAACAACTGGGAGAATAGAGAGGTTAGAGTGTGCAGGTAATGGAGGTAGAGGATGGAGGAGATTGCAGTACAGAGCGGGTGCAGGGAATACACAAGGATGAGGATTGTGATTGGTGGAGAGCACAGAGGGGGTCACAGAGTTCGGGGGAACGAGGGCGATGCTTGTAGGCGGGAAACACATGGCTGAATCAATCCTTATTTATGTGCATTAACTGAGGAATCCACTCGTCTCCAGCTTCTTACTTGTGACTACATTAACAAGCATTTCAAAAGCAATTTTCTGCCTGTAATCCCCTCTGCTCTGCCGCGGCATCATTCATTCTCACACTTTCTATTCCCAGAGGCCTCGCTGCTGCAGAGAATGATATTCAGATCATCAGAACTGCAAAACAATTCATACATTGATAATGAAGGGTGGCAGTGAGAAGTGGCACATCGCCCGCCTGCAGGATCAGCACCGCCGCCTGGGGAGGGAGAGCTTTACACTCCTCTCCTTATGTGTTGTGATTAGGCCGCAGCGCTCTGATGAATATTCATTGGTAGTTTCTCAATGAAATTGTGTGCGGGGACGCTGATTAATAGGATTGCGTGTAGAGCTGAGGAAACTTTCAGTCAAGATGATTTAACAAAGTGTGCTCTTAGCATAGCTTATTATTGCTTTGTTGGCTGTTGTGTGGTGGGACACGTGCAGGTAGGTGCAGGCGAGGCTTCTCTCACCGTCTACAATCATCCTATACCATCTAAAGGTATACTACTATACATCTGTAGTCTTGGGCGATCGACCATGGGATTAGATATTTATTATTAAAGGAATACTGTAGGGGGGTCGGGGGAAAAAGAATTGAACTTACCCGGGGCTTCTAATGGTCCCCTGCAGACACCCTGTGCCTGCGCAGCCACTCACTGATGCTCCTGCCCCGCCTCTGGTCTTACGTCTGGAATTTTTGACTTTAACCACTTCACAACTGAGGGGTTTTACCCCTGAAACACCAGAGCAATGTTCACCTTTCAGCGCTCCTCCCATTCATTCGTCTATAACTTTATTATTACTTATCGCAATGAAATGAACTATATCTTGTTTTTTTTCGCCACCAATTAGGCTTTCTTTAGGTGGGACATTATGCCAAGAATTATTTTATTCTAAATGTGTTTTAATGGGAAAATAGGAAAAAATGTGGGGGGGGAAAAAAATCATTTTTTTTTTTCAGTTTTAGGCCATTATAGTTTTTAAATAATGCATGCTACTGTAATTAAAATCCATGAAATGTATTTGCCCATTTGTCCCAGTTATAAAACCGTTTAAATTATGTCCCTATCACAATGTTTGGCGCCAATATTTTATTTAGAAATAAAGGTGCATTTTTTCAGTTTTGCGTCCTTTCCTAATTACAAGCCCATAGTTTATAAAGTAACAGTGTTATACCCTCTTGACATAAATATTTAAAGAGTTCAGTCCCTAAGGTAACTATTTATGTATATTTTTTTTTTATTACAAAAAAAAAATTGGGGAGTGTGGGAGGTAATGAGTTAATTTTATGTGTAAAACATTGTATTTGTATATGAAAAATGCTTTTGGGTGTAGTTTTACTATTTGGCCACAAGATGGCCGCAGTAATTTTTTGTTTATGCGACCTGCAAGCGTCGGAAGGACACTTACAGGAAGTTCAGTGAGGCTGGGAAACTTTTTTTTTCACAATGATCACTGCTTCTCATAGAAGCAGCCGATCATTGCTGGGGGCTTAGATCAACGAACAGGAACGTTTTTTCCCGTTCATTGATCTCTGGGCGAGTGGCCGGCAGAAGTGAACCGGAGGCGGGGCCGGAGCATCGGTGAGTGGCTGCGCAGGCACAGGGTGTCTGTGGGGGATCATTAGAAGACCTGGGTAAGTTCAACTCTTTTCCCCCTACCTCCCTACAGTAGTCCTTTAAATCTGATGAAAATAGTTACCGCCAAGAGCATGCTGATCGACAGTTCAGCGTCAAATATATGGAAGGGACATGCTGGAAAATCTTAGGCCAGCACGCTCGATCAGGTGTGTGGCGATAAAGGGATGCAAGAATCACAAATGATGAATGGGACGGAAACTCCTGGCCGCTGTACTCCCTGATGTTTTATGCCAGTTATACTTTACCTGTCCGCTGTACACGATGTGTAGCCGTGCCCTGTTTGCCCATTAGGGCCCCACGTGACTACCGGAATATAGCACACGGGGGCACAAATGCAGGAGTACAGTGAAGATGGCGGCAGGTAAAGTATAACTGCACGGGAACCAGAGGAGGGTGGGCATAAAACATTAGAACATAAAACAAGCTCAGTGTTCTCCCCAGGCTCTTTTAGCTGAGTGCTCCACCCGGCTAGTTTTGGTGAGCACCCGGCTGTTATCAGCTCACCTCCTCCTATGCTGTAAGCAGAGTTGCTGACAGAAGCACCGGCCCTGCATTCTCATCCGCCTGCGGTTTATGGCGGCCAACAGATCTCTCTCAAATCAGATTTGATCAGCGAGAGATCTGTCTCTTGTCTGTCTGTGCCCAGTAACAATCGGAAACAATCGGTCGTGCTCACTAACAGGTAGATTCCCACTAGTTAATTAAATCGGATCAACAGGATTGATTAAAAAGACAGATCAGTTCCATTAGTGAGAATTTGACCATTATTGTTTTCAATCAATTACTGCAGAAAAAAAATTGTTCAACCACTGGATTGCATTGTTAATGGGCACCTTGGTACCTCTCTCCAATCTCTGCCTTGTCTCTCTTGCTTTATCTCTCCCACCCTGTCACCTCCATCTCCCTACATGCTTAACACACACACACACACACACACCACACACACACACACACACACACACACACACCACACACACACCACACACCACACAGACACACACACACCACACACACCACACACACACACACACACCACACCACACACACACACACACACACACACCACACACACACCACACACACACACACACACACCACACACACACACACACACACACACCACACACACACCACACACCACACACACACCACACACCACACAGACACACACACACACCACACACCACACACACCACACACACACACACCACACACACACACCACACACACCACACACACACACACCACACACACCACACACACACCACACACCACACAGACACACACACACACCACACACACACACACCACACACACCACACACACACCACACACCACACACACACACACACCACACACCACACACACACACACACACACACCACACACACACACACCACACACCACACAGACACACACACACACACACACACACACACGCAGCCCCCTCCCCCCCCTCTCTCTCTCTCCCTGCCCCTCTCTGCCCTTCTCTGCAATTTATCCACCCTGCCACCTCTGTTGGGGGGTGGGGGGGTCTTGCCCTTGCCAGTTTACAACCTACAGGTTAGTGGGGTTAAAACTTTGGGTGAGTAAACAGAGGGGTTAGCAGGTGAGGCAGTGAGCTTTAAATGCTAGCCATAGCAAATTATAAGCTTGTCTGAATAGGTGGGTCTTGAGGGTATGTTTGAAAATTTCCAGGCTTGGGGCATGACTGTGGGAGAGAGTTCCAAAGGAGAGGTGACTCTTGTGAGAAGTGCTGAATGTGAGAGTAGGTGCCCAAGCTGGACAACAAGAGGGTCTCTTGGGAGGAGCAAAGGTTCTGGATGATATCTGGAAATGAATAAGGAAATGTATGGAGGGATCGCCTGTGTAGAGCTGTGTAAGATAGTGTTAGGAGTTTGAACTGGATCCTTTAGGTAATTAGCAGAGAGGAGAAGCATCAGAGGAGCAGGAGGAGGAGAGGTGGATGAGACAAGCAGCAGAGTTCAGGAGGGATTGGTAGATGGGGGCAGCATCAGAGGATCAGGAGGAGGAGAGGTGGATGAGACGAACAGCAGAGTTCAGGAGGGATTGGTAGAGAGGGGCAGCATCAGAGGAGTGGGAGGAGGAGAGGTGGAGTTCAGTTGACCCTCTATGACACCTATTTCATGTTACCTCCTCCTCTATCTGCTTTAGGCCATCAATAATACCAGTTGCCTGGCAGTCCTGCTGATCTTCCATGCATCAGTAGTGTCTGAATCACACACCTGAAACAAGCATGCAGCTAATCCAGTCAGACTTCAGTCAGAAACCTGCATGTTTGTTCGGGGTCTATGGCAAAAGGTATTAGAGGCAGTTAATGGTCAGAGCTGATATTTTATAGGCATGTATCATATGTATGGGGCATGCTTTCTGCTATTTACACTGGCTGGATTGCTGCAGTGGGGCTGGTGTTTCACATTTGATTGAGTACCTATGAACTGGGTAATCTCTTGAGGGGTTAATTTACCCCATATGAAGTGGTTCAATACAGTAGGTAAATAAATAAATAGATGTCTGTGTGGTGGGAGGTTTACTTGCAACTGGTTTGACCATTTCTTGCCTTGTTCTTAATTGGTTTTATCCATAAGGGTGAGATCAGACTTGTGGGAATCGCAGATAATTCCCTGTAAGCCTTCTTTTACACTTGATCCGCTGTGCTGGGCATGCGTTTGCGTTAGTGCGCGTTGGTACGCGTTAGTGCGCGTTTTTCTGTGAAATGTAACACAAACCTATTTGTTACAATCCCTACATGCTGGCATTCGCAAAAAAGAGTGCAGCACTCTCTTTTTTGCGAATGCCAGCATGTAGGGTTTGTAACAAATAGGTTTTTGTTACATTTCAGGGGAAACCGTGTACTAACGTGACCAACGCGCACTACTGCAAACGCATGCCCAACACAGCGGATCAAGTGTAAAAGGAGCCTTAGCGTTTTGACAAACAATTTTGCGTTAAGGCATGCATTTTTTTCACAGTGGCCAGTGATTCAATTAACAAAATGCTCAATTTGTGTATTTTTGATACGGTTTCAATAAAGAGAAAATTAAACTTTTTTTGCAACTGGTGACTGATGAATGACTCTTTATAATCTACAGTAAGCATTGGTGCAGTTATAATTGGTATATTTGTTTATGGTTTATAGGATGCAATTTGGGATTAACCACAAATGTTGCACTTTGATTAGGTCAGCGTGTCAGTGGAAGGAACCAGTGTGATCAGGGCAGCGTGTCAGTGTCCAGTACCAGTCTGATCCAGGCAGCGTGTCAGTGGCAGGTACCAGTGTGATCAGGGCAGCGTGTCAGTGTCCGGTACCAGTGTGATCAGGGTAGTGTGTCAGTGGCTGGAACCAGTGTGATCAGGGTAGTGTGTCAGTGGCAGGTACCAGTCTGATCAGGGCAGCGTGTCAGTGGCAGGAACCAGTCTGATCAGGGCAGCGTGTCAGTGGCAGGTACCAGTCTGATCAGGGCAGCGTGTCAGTGGCAGGTACCAGTCTGATCAGGGCAGCGTGTCAGGGGCAGGTACCAGTCTGATCAGGGCAGCGTGTCAGTGGCAGGTACCAGTCTGATCAGGGCAGCGTGTCAGGGGCAGGTACCAGTCTGATCAGGGCAGCGTGTCAGTGGCAGGTACCAGTCTGATCAGGGCAGCGTGTCAGTGGCAGGTACCAGTCTGATCAGGGCAGCGTGTCAGTGGCAGGTACCAGTGTGATCAGGGCAGCGTGTCAGTGGCAGGTACCAGTCTGATCAGGGCAGCGTGTCAGTGGCAGGTACCAGTCTGATCAGGGCAGCGTGTCAGTGGCAGTGTAGCGCAGAACTGAGCTGAATGATGAGGCCGATTGGCTCGCCTGTTCCCACTCGTCCACTTTGATTCATAATATTCAGCAGCAGTCAGGAAGAGCCGTCTCGGGCCCGGCGTAATCACTTCCTGAGACCTGAAGTTTGGCGTGCTGCCCGAATGTCCTCTCTGCTGCAAACGCTACGCTTACAGAGATGGACAAATTGATTTTCTGCACAACCGTCATCTAATTAATAAGAATTATCGCTACAAAGCACTTCATTAAAAAAATGAAAGCAGCAGGGTTCAGGTCTGCAGGATATAAAGGGAGAACCTGGGAGTGTTTTCACTGAACTGAGATTAAGAGTGACTCTACTCATAGTGGGTATAGAAAAGGATCAACCCTTTCACAATAATGCCTAGTCTAGGAGTATAGAAATGGGGATGGGCAGTGCCATCCAACCTGCTCATCTGTGCTCCGGGGACAGTGACACCAGCGTGTATCCAGGATGGAGAGCCCATGACAACCACCTCTTAGGCATGCGTCTACATGTGTCAGGGAGCTAATGTGCCTAGTACTAAATCTGGCCCTAGGTATTGGTCCTTATATTAAAAGTTTATTCTCAGCTTTAAGGACAATGGAAGTGACAGGGACATGAAGGCTGCCATATCTATTTACTTTTAAACAATACCAGTTGCCTGGCTGTCCTGCTGATCCTCTGCCTCTAATACTTTTAGCCATAGCCCCTGAACAAGCATGCAGCAAATCATGGGTTTCAGACATTATTGTCAGATCTGACAAGATCAGCTGCATGCTTGTTTCTGGTGTGTTTCAGACACTACTGCAGTCAAATAGATCAGCAGGGCTGCCAGGCAACTGGTATTGTTTAGAAGAAAATAAATAAGGCAGCCTCCAAGTCCTTGTCTCTTTGACTTGGATGAGCTTAGTGCGATATGCAGTCCTGAGGTTTTGCACAACAGCGTGGAAGATTATGATATTGTAAGGTTGGGGAGCCATACATGTAGAAGCATTATATGCTACTGCTGATTACAGTTTTGCTAGACGCTGAGTATTATATTTTGACTCTATTTGGTTAAGCACTGTTCTATTTAGCTTACTGAGGAGGACTCTATGATATGCATCTAGTTGACTGGCGGCTTGTGGTAATCATTGATGGACTGCCGCTGTGCATGTGCTGCAGTTGTGGTGTGTGGTAATCACTGATGGGCTGCCGCTGTGCATGCGCTGCAGTTGTGGCTTGTGGTGATCACTGATGGACTGCCGGTGTGCATGTGCTGCAGTTGTGGCTTGTGGTAATCACTGATGGGCTGCCGCTGTGCATGTGCTGCAGTTGTGGCTTGTGGTGATCACTGATGGACTGCCACTGTGCATGTGCTGCAGTTGTGGCTTGTGGTAATCACTGATGGGCTGCCGCTGTGCATGTGCTGCAGGTGTGGCTTGTGGTAATCACTGATGGGCTGCCGCTGTGCATGTGCTGCAGGTGTGGCTTGTGGTAATCACTGATGGACTGCCTCTGTGCATGTGCTGCAGCTGTGGCTTGTGGTAATCACTGGTGGACTGCCGCTGTGCATGTGCTGCAGTTGTGGCTTGTGGTAATCACTGATGGACTGCCGCTGTGCATGTGCTGCAGGTGTGGCTTGTGGTAATCACTGATGGACTGCCGCTGTGCATGTGCTGCAGATGTGGCTTGTGGTAATCACTGATGGACTGCCGCTGTGCATGTGCTGCAGATGTGGCTTGTGGTAATCACTGATGGGCTGCCGCTGTGCATGTGCTGCAGGTGTAGCTTGTGGTAATCACTGATGGGCTGCCGCTGTGCATGTGCTGCAGTTGTGGCTTGTGGTGATCACTGATGGACTGCCACTGTTCATGTTCTGCAGTTGTGGCTTGTGGTAATCACTGATGGGCTGCCGCTGTGCATGTGCTGCAGGTGTGACTTGTGGTAATCACTGATGGACTGCAGCTGTGCATGTGCTGCAGGTGTGGCTTGTGGTAATCACTGATGGACTGCCTCTGTGCATGTGCTGCAGGTGTGGCTTGTGGTAATCACTGATGGGCTGCCGCTGTGCATGTGCTGCAGGTGTGGCTTGTGGTAATCACTGATGGGCTGCCGCTGTGCATGTGCTGCAGGTGTGGCTTGTGATAATCACAGATGGGCTGCCGCTGTGCATGTGCTGCAGGTGTGGCTTGTGGTAATCACTGATGGGCTGCCGCTGTGCATGTGCTGCAGGTGTGGCTTGTGGTAATCACTGATGGACTGCCGCTGTGCATGTGCTGCAGATGTGGCTTGTGGTAATCACTGATGGACTGCCGCTGTGCATGTGCTGCAGATGTGGCTTGTGGTAATCACTGATGGGCTGCCGCTGTGCATGTGCTGCAGGTGTAGCTTGTGGTAATCACTGATGGGCTGCCGCTGTGCATGTGCTGCAGTTGTGGCTTGTGGTAATCACTGATGGGCTGCCGCTGTGCATGTGCTGCAGGTGTGGCTTGTGGTGATCACTGATGGGCTGCCGCTGTGCATGTGCTGCAGGTATGGCTTGTGGTAATCACTGATGGGCTGCCGCTGTGCATGTGCTGCCGGTGTGGCTTGTGGTAATCACTGATGGGCTGCCGCTGTGCATGTGCTGCAGGTGTGGCTTGTGGTAATCACTGATGGGCTGCCGCTGTGCATGTGCTGCAGGTATGGCTTGTGGTAATCACTGATGGGCTGCCGCTGTGCATGTGCTGCCGGTGTGGCTTGTGGTAATCACTGATGGGCTGCCGCTGTGCATGTGCTGCAGGTGTGGCTTGTGGTGATCACTGATGGACTGCCGCTGTGCATGTGCTGCAGGTGTGGCTTGTGGTAATCACTGATGGGCTGCCGCTGTGCATGTGCTGCAGTTGTGGCTTGTGGTAATCACTGATGGACTGCCGCTGTGCATGTGCTGCAGGTGTGGCCTGTGGTAATCACTGATGGGCTGCCGCTGTGCATGTGCTGCAGGTGTGGCTTGTGGTGATCACTGATGGACTGCCGCTGTGCATGTGCTGCAGGTGTGGCTTGTGGTGATCACTGATGGACTGCCGCTGTACATGTGGTGCAGGTGTGGCTTGTGGTAAGCACTGATGGACTGCCGCTGTGCATGTGCTGCAGGTGTGGCTTGTGGTAATCACTGATGGGCTGCCGCTGTGCATGTGCTGCAGCTGTGGCTTGTGGTAATCACTGATGGACTGCCGCTGTGCATGTGCTGCAGTTGTGGCTTGTGGTAATCACTGATGGACTGCCGCTGTGCATGTGCTGCAGGTGTGACTTGTGGTAATCACTGATGGGCTGCCGCTGTGCATGTGCTGCAGCTGTGGCTTGTGGTAATCACTGATGGACTGCCGCTGTGCATGTGCTGCAGTTGTGGCTTGTGGTAATCACTGATGGACTGCTGCTGTGCATGTGCTGCAGGTGTGGTAATCACTGATGGACTGCCGCTGTGCATGTGCTGCAGGTGTGGCTTGTGGTAATCACTGATGGGCTGCCGCTGTGCATGTGCTGCAGTTGTGGCTTGTGGTAATCACTGATGGGCTTCCGCTGTGCATGTGCTGCAGTTGTGGCTTGTGGTAATCACTGATGGACTGCCGCTGTGCATGTGCTGCAGGTGTGGCTTGTGGTAATCACTGATGGGCTGCCGCTGTGCATGTGCTGCAGGTGTGGCTTGTGGTAATCACTGATGGGCTGCCGCTGTGCATGTGCTGCAGTTGTGGCATGTGGTAATCACTGATGGGCTGCCGCTGTGTATGTGCTGCAGGTGTGGCTTGTGGTAATCACTGATGGGCTGCCGCTGTGCATGTGCTGCAGTTGTGGCTTGTGGTAATCACTGATGGGCTGCCGCTGTGCATGTGCTGCAGTTGTGGCTTGTGGTAATCACTGATGGACTGCCGCTGTGCATGTGCTGCAGGTGTGGCTTGTGGTAATCACTGATGGGCTGCCGCTGTGCATGTGCTGCAGGTGTGGCTTGTGGTAATCACTGATGGGCTGCCGCTGTGCATGTGCTGCAGTTGTGGCATGTGGTAATCACTGATGGGCTGCCGCTGTGCATGTGCTGCAGGTGTGGCTTGTGGTAATCACTGATGGGCTGCCGCTGTGCATGTGCTGCAGGTGTGGCTTGTGGTAATCACTGATGGGCTGCCGCT